>NW_026606809.1:0-2500 GCF_029890125.1 Rhinichthys klamathensis goyatoka
TATTATAAAACAATAAATAAATAAAGCAGTTTCAGTAATTCAGATGAAGATGGACTGAAAACATAAGGGAAATAAAGAACAACGACTAGTTAATTAGGATTAGTTTATAAGACTATCCTCAGTTGTTCAGTGTTACGCAGTTTGGCATGTTTCTGGGGACCGATCCAGCAGAGCGAGTGTGTCAGCGATGGAGAAGCTCAGTGATGAAGCGCTTCAGGTCGATGCGCCGGGATATGATGGACAGAGGGATATTTCCTCGGCTGACAGGTGATATTGATCCCGTTCCCGATATCCTGAAACCCTGCGGTCGCCGGCCGTGTTCCTCATGCCTTCAGCCCCAGCGCGCAGAACATTCACACACACAGGAGAGTTCACACACACCAGGAGAGTTCACACAGTTAGAGGAGTAAAGTTTAGTGTGTATTTGAGGAGTTCCTACAGTGATGTGGTCTGATGTCTTTGCTCTTTATAAATGTGTTACAGATATTATAGTCATATTGTGTAGTTGTGCTTAAAGTCGATTGTTTTATTTGTGATAATAACGCACTGAAACATGACATATTGTGCCACATCATTTTCATCCAGACTGTCATACAAAGATATTATGAACATGCAAAAACAAGATATTAATAACTGATTATGTTTGCTTTTTCCCTAAAGGTGTTTTTTTTTTCTGTGCAGGTTTTCATAGTAAAATCAAATCTGAAGCTTGTTTTTTTTTTTGCCAAATACTTTAGTCAGATAAACACACACCCTTAACCAAGTTTAGTGTTTGTTCTTCCCTCATACATAAACTATTTAAAATATATATTTTCCTCATATTTTGATGGTTTAATTGAACTTGTAGGGTCATTAAAAACAAATCTTCCATCCAGGACGTCAAGATTCAACGAGATTCACACACAGATCCTGTTGTTTACTCTGAAATAGCACCGCACACACACACACACACACACACACACACACACACACACACACACACACACACACACACACACACACACACACACACACACACACACACACACAACACACAGTTTTCTGTTCTGTGTTTCTCTTATTAGACACATGAATGTGGAAGAATAAACTCTGGTGTTCAGAGCAGATGCACTGATGGATCCATCCGCCTGGACTCTGACAACTCTTCCTGAATCAGAGAACAGCGATCGACCGGCCTCGATCAATCACTCTCACACACACACACACACACACACACACGCAGACACAGACGCAGACGCAGGACGCAGACGCACACGCACACGCACACGCACGCGCACGCGCACACACACACACACACACACACACACACACACACACACACACACTGAAAGACCTTAAGGCTGAAGAAGCCAGAAGAAACCGCAGTGAGGAATTCTCTCAATCCTTGAATAAATCCGCACATTCCCGGCGATCAATAGCAGCGCTGTGTATTCTGCTTTCTAAGAGGATCTGGGAAGATCCGTAATGCCCTTAAGCCTTTCCTTCCTCAACATGAATATCACACACTCCCTCACATCTCCATTCAGGGAAACACACAGCCGGGGATTTGGACACTGCCGAGGAAAGCCCAATCTTATTTCTCTCTGTATCCTGAGCTCAGAAGAAAGCTGTGCTTTAGAGATCAGGGTGTTCAGCATCTGTATTAATACTGACACACACTCCGTCTGTGTGTGTGTGTGTGTGTGTGTGTGTGTGTGTGTGTGTGTGTGTGTGTGTGTGTGTGTGTGTGTGTGTACGGAAGTTGCATTATCAGCACAATATCACAGCGACTAACACCTGCAACATTCTCAATTCAATTCACATTTATTTGTATAGCGCTTTCCACAATACACATCGTTTCAAAGCAGCTTACAGAAAATGCACGAGTCCATATTATAGTTTACGGTGATCTGTTATCAGACGGTCTGAGTTATGCGTTTCAGAAATAGACAAATACAAAATCACAGATAGCGAAAAATGTATTAAATTAAACTATGTAATAATTTAAGGCTAAACACACCGACTGCTGTGCAAAATAACAATACATGCATACGTGTGAGCTTCATCTAAAGATTTACATTTTATATTAATCATGCTATTCTGAAACTGATAGAAGATGCTTCATGTGTTTCTGCACAACTTCAGCACCTCTGTCTATTACACATATCGACCAATCAGAACAGGTTTACAGATGAGTTCATAAGAGTTCACCGCAACACACCAAATACAAGTTCATTAAAACTATCGGCAGAAACACATACACACACACACACACACACACACACACACACAGCTCTTCACCGCAAAACACCAAAATACAAGTTCAGAAAACTATCAGCAGAAACACAAAAACACACACACACACACACTCACAGCTCTTCACCGCAATACACCAAAATACAAGTTCAGAAAACTATCAGCACAAACACACACACACACACACACACTCACAGCTCTTCACCGCACACACACTCACAGCTCTTCACCGCAATACAAGTTCAGAAACACTATCAGCAGAAAC
>NW_026606809.1:7500-10000 GCF_029890125.1 Rhinichthys klamathensis goyatoka
ACTGTAAGGCTCTCATGTGCAGCAGGCCAAAAGGAATCACGTTGGACGCTGCCGCCAGGAGACCCAGCACTCTCTGAAAGTGCTTGACAGTGATGGTTTGGCCCAGCCTGAAACTCCTTATTGTGGTCAAGATGGAATTTACACGAGCAGGAGACAACTGTGCCCGCATTGTAATTGAGTCCCAAACTACTCCCAGGAACATAATCCTTTGCAGAGGAGACAACGAACTCTTCTTGACATTGAGTCTCAGTCCCAAGCACCTTAGATGGTGCAGAACAACATCTCGATGTTGAACTGCCACTACCTCCGACTCTGCTAGAATTAGCCAGTCGTCGATGTAATTGAGGATGCGAATGCCTTGAAGTCTGAGAGGAGCAAGAGCAGCATCCATACATTTGGTGAAGGTGCGCGGTGACAGTGCTAGACCGAACGGAAGAACCTTGTATTGGTAAGCCTTTCCCCCGAAAGCAAACCTTAGAAACTTCCTGTGTTGCGGAAGGATGGAAACATGGAAATACGCATCTTTCAGATCTATCGTTACAAACCAGTCCTCGGACCTGATTTGACTTACGATAATAGGTATGGTCAACATTTTGAACCTGTATCTCCTCAGAGACCGGTTCAATACCCTGAGATCTAATATAGGACGTAAACCCCCATCCTTCTTGGGAACTATGAAGTACCGGCTGTAGAACCCGGTTTCCTGCTCTTGAGGAGGAACATACTCTATGGCCTCCTTTGATAAGAGGGACTGAACTTCCTGTTCCATGACCTGACCCTGCTCGGAGCTGACCAGTGTGTGCACGACCCCGCTGAATCTTGGCGGGCGATATTCGAACTGGATTCTGTAACCCTTCTCTATTATATGCAGGACCCACTGAGATATATTTGGAAGACCCTTCCAGGTGTCTAAATATTCTACTAGGGGGATCAGTCTCTCGAGACTGACCTCTGGTGTTACATTTAAAACCTCGGTGACCTGAAGCAGATGACTGGCAGGTCTTAACCGAAATAATTCTTCTGCAGGCCTCTTGAGAGGAAGCGAGCTCGACCGGGCCACCAACATTACGGGTGGACACTGCGATCTGCGTTCGCTGGAAACCGATGCGTCCCGAAGCGCCTTTGGCGGCGGGAAGCATACATCGATTTCCTGAGGGCTCCGCGAAGGAGCGAGTTGTTGACACTCGATCGCGGGGGGGGAACGCCCTCAGAGGCCTGCGCAACACGTCAGGACCTCTTCGACGAAGCCTTCCTCGCCTGAATAACGGTCCTCAGATCCGTTTTCGGCAGGGAAGACTTCGGTTGAGAGTGTTGCCTCTGGCTCCAAGCCTTCTTCGGGGGAGCACGAGAAGCAACACTCTCTCTTTGTTGTTGCATGTGGGAGAAGCTGGCGGCCGCCTCGTGGGACTGCCCCCTGGCAGCAGACCCACGCGACTTGGGACGACGGCGGGGGATTAGCTGTTTTAATGCGGCTGATTGTCGTTTTGTCTCCTGAAACCTCTCGACGACAGTATCGACTGCGTCGCCGAAGAGGCCAGAAGACGAAATCGGGGCGTCGAGGAGGAAGGCCCTGTCCCTATCCCCGACGCCCGACAAATTCAGCCACAAATGCCTCTCCGTTGCTACCAAGGCTGCCATAGAACGGCCGATTGCACGGGCCGTCTCTTTAGTAGCACGGAGAGACAAGTCAACCGCTCGACGCATCTCTTGAATATCGTCGAGGGCGACCTCCCCGCTATCGTCCACCTCTTTCAACAGGTCGGCCTGGTACGCCTGCAGGAGCCCCATTGTGTGCAGGCATGCACCAGCCCGACCTGCCGCCATATATGCCTTCCCAACCAAAGCCGATGTTGTACGGCAGGGCTTGGAGGGAAGCGCCGGAGCCCTCAGGGACGATGCAGCTTCGGGCGAGAGATGAGATGCAAAAGTCTCTTCAACCCGAGGCATCGTCCCATAGCCCATCTCTCTCGACCCCATTATGGTGGAATATATATTTACATTGGGGCTGGAAAGTCGAGAGGAGAAGGGCTTATCCCACGACCTCGACACCTCGGTGTGGAGATCGTGGAAAAATGGAAGACTCCGGCGTGAAGGTTGTGACTGGGTTTGCAGGAAGCGCTCATCGAGTTTACTTTTTACCGTCGCTTCCTGCACTTCTAGTGGCCAACTGATGTTTAGTTTGGCCACAGCCCTAGTCACAACCTCCAGCAGCTCCTCAGATGCAGGAGAATGGGGTGGCAGATCCCCACATTCCCCTGCACCGATGCTCAAATCATCCACCTCCTCAGAGGCAGACAATTCGAGCATCTGGTCCTCATCACGGGCGGGAGAAGCCGCAGGGCGGGCTCCCGGTCCGCGAGCGGGACCATGGGAACTGGCTGATGAATGTTGAGAAAGGGCCTCGGCCGTCTCAACATCCACAACCAGATCCCTTTGCGATCCCCAGGAATGCAGGCGCCGCGCTGCCTCGGCAGACGCGGGACCCGATCCCTGGGGAACG
>NW_026606809.1:30000-57500 GCF_029890125.1 Rhinichthys klamathensis goyatoka
CTAATATGAGGATCTGATCCTCGAGAAACATTTATGATTATTATCAGTGTTGAACACAGTTGTGTAGATTTATTTGTGTAGTAGTGGTGGTGTATTTTCAGTCACAGATGCGAGTGAGCCGCTGGCCCTGCACTAACCCGAAGAGAGCTGCGTTAACACATCAGACAGAGAGAGAGAGAGAGAATATTAAATAATGAATATTAAACACATCGCCCCTGCAGCTTTGCATAAGGTCAAAGGTCGCTGTGTCTGAAGGCTCGCTCTGAGACCCGCTGCATCACACGCGCTGACTCTGCTAATGAGACCCCACAGGCTGTTGATTAAAGCCACTAATTAGTGTCCAAAATTAGTGTCCACTAATTTAATGTCCAGCTTAAACTGTGGTAAATCTGGAACGCTTTAGAGCGACAGACTGAAGTTTGATCTCTTCTCAAACACGACACTTGCAGATTATATTTTTAAAGTGACAACAAGTTTTAAAAAGTGAACTTAAGTTACAGAATTTTCCGTTTATTGTTATGAAAAATGCACAAAAATACTATTTTCAATTGTTATATTTTCCAAAGCCCGTTTCCCTCTAAAAGTGAGCTAATCTCAGCCGTAACTCTCCCCAGTGTGTTCCGCATGTGAGGCTGATCTCTCAGTAAACCAGCGTTCAGTGAGATGTTGTTCGGCTGCAGTTCCAAACGCTTCCACTAGAGGAAACTCGTCTCGCATTCATTTCCAATGCGGCATTTCTGAAGTGTGACTGTTGTTATCAGGAGCATTTAACCTGTTCCAGTCATGGCCATGGTGTGTGTGTGTGTGTGTGTGTGTGTGTGTGTGTGTGTGTGTGTGTGTGTGTGTGTGTGTGTGTGTGTGTGTGTGTGTGTGTGTGTTCCACACACACACACACACCTTTACCAAGTTTCAGACCATTCCGATGAAGAAAGAATTTCAAAAAAAAAAAAAAAAAGTAAAATGTTTTTAGTCATAAATTGGACGCAGAGCACCAGAGGGTCCAGACCTGATCACTGAGAGGGTCTTCGAGGAACCAGAATCAGTTCTGCTATTGCATGGCAGCCAGAAGTCTTACGGTAATCTTACGGTAAGCCGACGCTTCGTCACAGCTTCATACTGTAATTTCACAGTCAGACGGGAGATTATCAGAGATTACAGCGCTGCAGTGATTGAGGTCTGCCGGAGGTGCTCTCCTGTTATTTCCATATCTGTTCTTAAAACAATGTAATCTTTATGTTTATGAGCAAGCTAAAGGAGCTCAGGGCTCGACCTCAGCGCCGGCTCAATCTAATATTACAGCGTTGTGTCAAAAACCTGTCGCTCTCAGATCTGCTGAGTTTAAAGCTGTCGGATGAAATTACAGCAGAGCCACTGACGCCTCGACAGGAGACGAGTGCCATGACACACGTGAGACAGGAACACACATGACTGTGCGTGTTACATGACTCCTCACAGAAGAAGAGTCTGCAGAAGAGCAAGACATCTGAGACAAATAAGGCCGTCAGTTCGACACCGTGTCCTAACCAGATTCCAGCGACAAATAATGTGTCTGTCCACACTAGACGTGACTGCTATTGCTATTTGTTTTTTTTGCGCACAAAAAGTATTCCCGTCGCTTGATAAACGTAAGGTTGAGCCACTGTAGTCACTCGGACTAACGATGTTTTTACTAACTTTCTGGGCCGGCAAGTTTCAATCCCTTAGAAATTCAGTTAAATTGTGTCCCGAAGATGAAGGAAAGTCTTGCGGGGTTGAACAACACGAGGGCGAGTAATTACTGACAGAGTTTACATTTTGGGGTGAACTATCCCTTTAAGTGCAAAAAATTACATTATAATAATTACATTTTTCAAATTGAATTATTAAAAAGTAAAAATACATTAATATTGATAGGCTATAATTTTTTTAACATTCGTTCAAAAAATAAACTAAAAAACAACATTAAAATTCATAATTAATTACATTGATGGGTATCTTTGAAGGAAAATGGTCCTAAAAACGTTCCTAAAGCAGGTGCACTTTAAGGGGGCTTTCACACTGGCAGTTTAGTTCGGAACGGGGCACGGTTCGCATGAAAAATCGCTAATGTGAACGCTGTCATGGGACCCGGGTGCGCACTGGGGTCCCGAACCCGAGACTGCCTGGAGGAGGTGGTCTGAGTTCGGTTGCTCCCGAACCGTGCCGCGGTTCGCGCAAATGTGAAAGCAGAACGGACTCGGGTGCGCACTTGTTCAGGAAGTAAAGTGACCTGCGCATGCGTTTTAACTTATTGTGATGACAGTTAAATAAAACACTTGTAAGGGATGATAGTGTTTACCTTGGATACGAGCGAGAGTGAGCCTGCAGTGTATTCGTGCATTGCGCGTGAAATCAGGGCACCAAATTTGGAAATCCTCTGTCTCCTCAAAAGAGTCCGTTTGCAAGCAGCAGAAGGCCATGTGACACACGCACAGTAAACCTGTATTGTTCACTCAACTGCGCATAATAGCAGCGAATTAATAAAAAACACAATATTGACCCGCGTTGTGTTTTCTATCATGCGCCGTGCACGTTTGCGATGACGTAATATGCACGCAAACGCACCAAGGTTCGATAGAATCAAGACCAACGCTGCGGGGGCGCCGGGAACAAACGCGCTCGGGCTCGGACCGCAGCAAACCAGCCCTGTGTAAAAGCCCCCTAAGTTGAGTGCTTTAAATGTATTTATATATATATATATCTTCAGTGGAAGGCGCAGGACCATAAAATCGTCTAATCACTGCATTCGGTCCGAATTATGCTGCGTTCACGTCATAACTACTGTAATCTGGAAGAGGTGGAAACCAGTGATGTTTCCTACAGTTAATGACCTAAGCTACCTTTAATTATACATACACACAAGAGCGATTAAGACATGAAACCTGCATAAACACACACACACACACACACACAGTTGTAAAGATGTTCCTTCACTAAATGACTTGTCATCTTTCTCTTATATAGCCGTGTAACGCTGTAATTACTGAGCTTTCAGAGAGCTTTTTAAAGCGTCTGTGTCACGAAACGCTCTATAAATATAGAGGTATTATTATGAGAACATAAAGGCCTTATTATTCCATGCACTCTGAATGAAGCGTCCATGTTCACGTCCATGTGTCGTTTCTAAAGCACACGTGTGATATTGTGCAGTTGACCCGGTAATCCTGCGCAGAATCCTCCCTTTTAGCCGTACTTGTTTCTGCATACATTACTAGGTGACCATCTGACATCAAACCTGTTTCTGTGACGTTATTACTGCCGTTTAGAGGTGAACATCTGACATCAAACCATTTGCATGAGGTCAGAGGTCGACTCACATCATCAAGTCAGATTTATTTCTACTGCACTTCATACAGTACAGATTATTTGAAAGCAGCTTCACAGTGATAAACAGGACAATAACAGAAACACAATCAGTTCTGCTGTGAAATATAATCAGAATTTCAAGGGAAAAGTTGCAGTTACTTTTATTTTTTATTCTATGGCAGACTTCATTAAGAAACCACAATTGGATCCAAATTAATTGGACCCCTTTCAGATCTTCCATTTATGTCTAAAATACTACAAAAAGTTGTCATCTCAATTGTGCAAAAAAAGAAGATATCTATTAAAAATGTCATTATTGCAGGCCCATTATAGCACAGAAACTGCACTCGTTAAAATTACAAAAGACTCACTTCTAGCTTCTGACGCAGACTGTCTCTCAATACTAGTTTTACTTGCTACGTTCGACACTATATAATCATAAAATATAGGGGTGTAACGATGCCCTCATGTCACAATTCGACACATATCACGATACTGAACTCACCATACGATATTATTGCGATACTCCAAGACACATGATTAAAGGTTAACAAAAAATGTACTGTTGATTAAAATTTGATTTAAATTTGATATTAAATTGTGTGTAAATGGATAAGCTTGGACTTGGTGCTGGAAACCCAAAGCACAGGACAATAGAGACACCAGAATAACAATATTCATGATTCTGAAGCTGAAAATACAGAGTTATTTTAGACGAATATGCTTGTGCTGTCACTGACTAGATATATATAAAATAATCTCGGCCACTTTTACAAAAATATTCCCCCATTGCATTATCATACATTTTATATTCAACATTATATACAGTAGTAATTTTTATTTTGGGTGAACCATACACAATACAGATTGATGCATTTTTGTTTTGCGATATATTGTTACACCCCTATAAAATACTCCGAGATCGACTACAAAATTACACTGGTATTCAGGGACTGGCATTAAGCTGATATAGATCCTATCAGACCGTTACCATTTGGTCTATTTAAGTGGGGAAAAATCTAAGATAATGTCAGTAAATTATGGAGTGCAGCAAAGCTCTGTTTTAGGCCCACTGCTGTTTGCTGCCACTTAATAATATTATTATAAAAACATGGAATTAGTTTCCACTGTTATATAAAGCTATACAAAAAATGTGAACTGAATGGATATAAGCCATCTCTCTCTCTCTCTCTCTCTCTCTCTCTCTCTCTCTCTCTCTCTCTCTCTCTCTCTCTCTCTCTCTCTCTCTCTCTCTCTCTCTCTCTCTCTCTCTCTCTCTCTCTCTCTCTCTCTCTCTCTCTCCCCTCCCCTCCCCTCCCCTCCCCTCCCCTCCCCTCCCCTCCCCTCCCCTCCCCTCCCCTCACAGAAAAGCAAGCTTGTGTGTTTTAATGATTCAGAGAAAAAAAAAGCCCACTACAGATTACAGCTCTGTTTTAGGCCCTCTGCTATTTGCTTCCACTTAATAATATTATTATAAAAACATGGAATTAGATTCCACTGTAATATATGGCGTCAGTTAATCGGCCTCCCGCCAGCTCTCTTACCCTCGTCTAATCGCACAGCGGGAACTGGCTGATGTTCTCTCTGGGAAAACAATCATGGCCGAGTCTGGACAGCTTATTAGAGGCACTTCAAGCGTAGAACACAACAATCAATGGCTTTTTAGTGCAGTTTACTATGTCAAGCATCTCCTACTGATCAAAAAGCTCAAGACTAATTATTAAACCTCAGAGTAACTTGTCCTGTTTGTGCTCCAGACCAGACATGAATGATACTGGAAACACACACACACACACACACATGATGTCTTATTGATCACAGGTTCAGTATGGCGTACCACAAGGCTCAGTACTAGGACCGCTGCTGTTCACTCTGTACATGCTACCATTAGGAGATATCATTAGGGAACATGGCATTAGTTTTCACTGTTATGCCGATGATACTCAGCTCTATATCTCTTCACGCCCTGAAGAAATTTACCAATTCACAAAATTAACGGAATCCATAGCTGACATAAAAAACTGGATGACTAGTAATTTCCTACGACATAATTCTAAAAAAAAACAGAGATTCTAATTATTGGACTAAATGTCCTCACGTAATAACCTAGAATACTGTCTAACACTTGATGGCTGCTCTGCCAAGTCTTCGTCATCGGTTAGGAACCTTGGTGTGTGTGTGTGTGTGTGCTCTTTGATACCAATCTTTCATTTGAAAGTCACATTTCTAGTATCTGCACAACTACATTCTTCCATCTTAAAAATATATCTAAATTACGTCATATGCTCTCAATGACAAATCCTGAACAGTTAGTTCATGCGTTCAAGACATCAAGGCTAGATTATTGTAATACGATTATGGGTGGTTGCCCTGCACGCTTAATAAACAAACTACAGCTGGTCCAAAACGGTTCCCTATTAAACATCATAAACATTTTAAAATATTGCTGATTACTTACAAAGCACTAAATGATTTAGCTCCCAGTACTTGAGCGAGCTCTTAACGCATTATAGTCCTTCACGTCTATTGCGATCTCAAAACTCCCGCCAGTTGATAATACCTAGAATATCTAAATCGACTGCAGGCGGGAGATCCTTTTCCTATTTAGCACCAAAACTCTGGAACAGTGTGTCTGCTTCCCGGACAATGGTAGGAAGACTCTGTCAGTTCAAAGCTAGACTAAAAACACATCTCTTTGACCTAGCATACACATAATACACTATACAGTAGACTTCTATAATTCAATGTTAGGCTGCATAGATTAGGTCAGCCGGAACCGGGAACACTTCCCATAAATCCTGATGTACTTGTCTATGCTAATATTAGTCTCTCTGTTTATCCTGAGGTTTAGCGCAGTCCGCCGGATCCAGATCAGATGAAGGACCTTTGTCTAAGCTTGCGTTCTCGAGCTAAAGCACTGTCGTGCGAATGTACTGCCAGAACACATTAAAAGTTTTCTGTGTTCTGTTAGAGTGGTGTCGTGTTAGCGGCCCCTAAGTCAATAACTAATGATCTTTGTAACGGAAGTGAATCAATCAAAACTAACTTTAGCTGGACAATAACTTTATTCTAGAGCTGCTGTAAAGCCTAAACAATCTGTTACTTTAATTTCCTATTATCTCTGTAAAGCTGCTTTGAAACATCTATATTGTTAAAAAACGCTATATAAATGAAGGTGACTTGACACACACACACACACAGACACACACACACACACACACACACACACACACACACACACACACACACACACACACACACACACACACAGGGCCACCGGGGCCATTAATTTGGTTTAGTCATATGTCACCAGGCAACATGCATAACTGCAGATCCAAGCAAACGCATTCCAACACGCCAATGTCATCCTCTATCCCTCATCAAGTGTGGACGGAATAATGCATGAAGCCTCATTCACTCACACACACACACTCACACACACACACACAATAATCCATGAATCCTGATGCTCATCTGGGATCCACATCCTTGACATGCCAATTCAATTAGGATCCAAGGGGACTGCTGGAGAATTGGACCCATGTGACGGGGAGAATTGAAGCGCTGTCATTTTTCACAGAACACAGATTGGATTTCCCACAGAATGTAATGTGATCCCGGTTAGTGCTCGGGATGCTCTAATTGACAGGTGAAGGACAACCGCATCCCATCCTCCACTGGAAAATCTGCCAAATTCCCATTTCATTCCAGAACATCACCTCAATGAGGACGGATTTAAAGGGACAGTTCACCCGAAAATCATTATTCTGTCATCATTTACTCGCTCACGATCGTGGGTCACATGGGAGGAAAACATCAGATCTGGGTCACTTAAACCATGTGAAGTAAATATGGCCATAGATTTGACATAAAACAAATCAATAAGCTGCTTCATGTTAGGGTTAAAACAAAGAATTCTGCAAAAGCATGTTGGGAAATATTAAATGCATAAATGTAAATTTCAAAAACTGATTATTAATATTATAAAAATTTTCCCATGTACATGTTTAACTTTATTTATTTGATCTATACAGCATAAAATAGAAAACAAAATCATGAATGTTCTCTAAAAAGTTTTATGAAAACAACCCATATGCTTTTCGGTCTATCACTACCCAGCGACGACGTCATCAGAACGAGCCGCGCCTACACTTATTTAACCTAGGGCCCTTAGAACGGGCTGTTGATGTCATCGCTCATGCCAATACATCTGTCTCATTTATGCTGCTGAACACTCGCTCACTAAATAATAAAGCGCTACTAATACATGACATTATGACTGACAGGAGACTGGATTTTCTGTCTGACTGAAACTTGGCAGAACCAAATGGACTTTCTTGCGCTTAACCAAGCTAGCCCCCAAGGCTATAGTAACATTCAAAGGCCCCGTAGTTCTGGACGTGGTGGGGGACTGGCTGTCATACATCATGCAGATTTCCAGATAAAAGAATTTCCAGTACACGCCTCTTCATTTGAGTGCATTCACTTTGCTCTGTCTGGGCCTCTGTAGCTACAAGTGGTCCTCGTCTATCGCCCGCCTAAGGCATCTGCTAGTTTCCTGAGCCTGAGCTCTCTGACCTCCTTGCTCTGATCTGCCCCACCTCTCCAGCTACCATCTTACTCGGTGACTTTAACATCCATGTTGATTCCAGTATTGTTTACGCTGCAGAATTTTTGTCACTGCTGGACTGCTTTGATTTTACACAAGATGTCAACGGCCCCACACATGCTAAAGGTCATACACTGGACCTCCTCGGATACAACCCCAACCCATCTGCAAACTGTCGACCTAGCTATTTCTGATCACCTTGCCGTCATGTTCTCTGTTTCTGTGCACACACACAGGAAGTGTGTGAAAAGGATCATTGCATATCGAAACATCAAACAAGTGTGCATACATAAATTATCCTACACTCTTGCAGGCCATCTTATCAGTTATCCCCCAAACTGCACAGTTGATGACTTGGTTGTTGTTACCCCCCTCATCACTCGATCTGCCCCTTCTCCTGTCCTGCTCCCTGGTTCACTGCTGAACTCCGCCTCATGAAGGCCACAGGGCGGAGGCTGGAGAGGTAATATAAAGAGTCTGGCCTCACTGTCCACCAGGTAGCCTACAACAACCATGTTAAGAGCTATAAAGATGCCCTGTCCAAGGCGAAAAATAACTATTACCCTACACTCATTGGCAACCAACAACATCAACCTAAACAGCTTTTTTCCACTATCAACCGCCTACTCTGCCCACTTGACCCTCCTCAACCATCTGACGCTGCTGGCCTATGCTCCAGATTCCTGGATTACTTCCAGAAAAAGGCAGAAACCATCCACCAGTAACTGCAGCTGTCCAGCTCCTCTCACCCAACCACACTACCGCTGCTTGACAAACTCTTGAACTGTCTCCACACCGCAGGACTGCCTCTCCTCTTTCTCCCCGCTCAAAACAGCTCAAGTTCTTGAGCTAGTGTCAAAAGCAAAGGCCACGACCAGCAAACAGGATCCAATGCCGACTGCCTTGGTCAAGGCATGTCTTCCAACTCTGGGACCCACACTGGTCAACATCATCAACACCTCGCTGTCTTCTGGGGTGGTCCCCACCAGCTTTAAAACTGCTGCGGTGATCCCTACACTTAAAAACCAGGCCTGAACCAAGATGACCCAAACCAACACCGCCCAATCTCCAACCTACCTTTCATATGCAAGTTATTGGAAAGAGCTGTGGCTTCTTAACTCAACCATCATATGCTACAGCACAACCTCTACGAGCCATTTCAATCTGATCTCAGGACACATCATAGCACAGACACTGTCCTCATCAAAATCACAAATGACCTTCTCATGGCAGCTGACTCTGGCCATGTCAGCGTCTTAATTCTTCTAGACCTCTCTACAGCCTTTGATACAGTCTCCCACTCCATTCTTCTCACTCGCCTCTCCGAACTCATTGGCATCGCTGGTACTGTGTATTTCTGGTTTAAATCCTATCTCACCAACAGGCAACAATACACCACCCTTAAGGGCATTTGCTCTGAACTGGCGCCAGTCTAACACGGCGTGCCACAAGGATCGGTGCTTGGCCTACTACTATTTAATATCTACATGCTACCTCTTGGAATGATCATCCGGAAACATGGATTACACTTCCACTGCTACGCTGACGACACCCAGCTCTACATCAGTACTAAGCCTTCTACTGCCCTTCCACCAGTGCCGCTTATCAACTGCCTGAAGGACATAAAGAACTGGGTGGACAGTAACCTTCTCAAACTAAACAAAGACAAAACAGAACTCACGGTGTTCGCCCCGCTGTCACTTCTTAAAAATGTTGATGACATCATACTGGATGTGGATGGCTGCTCAATCTCTGCATCTCCTCAAGTACGCATCCTGGGCGTCATCATGGACTCCACTCTCTCCTTCCGACAACACATCAAAAACACTATTAAAACTGCCTTTTACCATGTTAAGAACATCTCCAGACTCCGACAGTGCCTCTCCAACTCTGTAGCTGAGACCCTCATCCAATCCTTCATCACCTCCAGACTTGACTACTGTAACGGTGTCCTGTTCGGTCTGCCCAGCAAGGCTACTGACAGACTCCAGTATGTACAGAACTCTGCGGCTAGGATGCTCACCCACACAAAACTTCACTGGTTACCCATTAAGTCCTGGATCAAATATAAAATCCTCCTCCTGATGTACAAATCTCTGCATGGACTTGCACCTCAGTACCTTACTGATCTACTCCATCCCTACACTCAGCAACGGTACCTGTGGTCCTCTGACAAGGACCTGCTCACTGTCCCTAAGTCCAGGCTCCGGACATATGGTGACAGAGCCTTCTGTGTTGGTGCTCCATCACTCTGGAACAAGCTTCCTCTTGCCATCCGCTCTGCCCCTCTCTAATAACCTTTAAAAAACAGCTTAAAACACACCTCTTCACTGAGGCCTATGGGCTTTAGCTTCCCTGGCTTCACACCTCCCTCCTCTTGGATGGATGGATGGATGGATGGATAGAAAAATAGAACAATGGATGGATGGATGGATGGAACAATAGAACAATGGATGGATGGATAGAAAATAGAACAATGGATGGATGGAACAATAGAACAATGGATGGATGGATAGAAAAATAGAACAATGGATGGATGGATGGAACAATAGAACAATGGATGGATGGATGGATGGATAGAAAAATAGAACAATGGATGGATGGATGGATAGAAAATAGAACAATGGATGGATGTATGATAGAACAATAGAACAATGGATGGATGGAAGGATAGAACAATAGAACAATGGATGGATGGATGGATAGAACAATAGAACAATGGATGGATGGATGAATGGATGGATAGAAAATAGAACAATGGATGAATAGGAAAATAGAACAATGGATGAATGAATAGATAGAACAATAGATGGATGGATTGAACAATAGATGGATAAATGGATGGATAGGACAATATAACATTGGATGGATGGATAAAAATAGATGGATGGATGGATGGATGGTTGGATGGATGTCACTGCATCATGTTTAGTAACTCACATTCAAACTCAGTCGTCAGTAAATGCCGTTGTAAATGAAAGCACAACACTGAGTATAACGTGACTTCAGAGGAACTAGAAATGCTGTAAACCGTAGATTAGCCTTGAAACTGAAAGTGAACGCCAGCGTATGATTAGCACAGACTGTCAGAAGCACTGGATAATCTGAGATAACTCGTACAGATCCGGCCATTCATCTCGACTGGAGAGAGTGTGAAGAGACTCGACATCTGTCATGAGGAGAGCCGAGGACCAGCCGAGAGCCGGAGTTCAGGCCCAATCCTGATTAGCGATTAGATATGCGAGGATTAGACGGGTTTGAAACGAGTCTGTGTGTGTAAATCCAGGCAAATTAAGAGCCGTCTGTGTTTCTCAGCCATATGGCACTGAGGGAACGTGTTCCCAGCAAACATCACGGGGAACCAGCACACTGATCCAGATATACTGGAAAACACTTCTTCATATCCACGCTTTGACCTTCTGTCCGCAAAAAAGATGATTTTATTACTCAGTGTTCTTGTCTAAACATTCTTAAATTCACATTCAATTCAACTCACATTTATTTGTATAGCGATACACATCGTTTCAAAGCAGCTTTACAGAGTCCACATTACAAAAACAGAGCGATCTGTTATCAGAGGAGACTGTCTGAGTTATGCATTTCAGAAATAAACATATACAAATCACAGTTAGCTGAAAATGTATTCATTTTATACAATGTAATAATTTAAGGCAGAAACAATGAACTCATTGAAGTAATAAATACTTATGACATTTAGAAAAATGTAGCATTGGTGCATGTTGATTCAGAGTCTGAAATCAAGATGTTTTTATTTGAGATGCTAAATAACTCGTTTTCTGGAAAAATGCATCAAAATGAAGTGAGTTTGTGTTTAAAACAAGAACAAATATCAGGCAAGGAAGTCAGATTTTTTTTTTTATCGATTATTTGTCTGACTCCATTGGCAGATATTAGTTCCTGTTTTAAACACAAACATTTTTCATTAAATAAGTCTTAATATCTTCAATTATTTTGCTTCTCCAGTAAATGTATCTTGATTTAAGAATGTTTCGATATTTGTGCTGAAAAAAAAAGTAAATAGTTGGATATTTTAGTAATAAAATGATCCTGCCGGATGAAAAGCACAAGAACTGTATTGTTTTATATTATATCTGTTCTCTCGTTCTCATCTCAGAGAGCTTTTATTGCGCTTTACACATGATTTCAGCATCTCGTGACGTTTAAGTGCCAATGGAAAACAGTGTGGATGTTAGAGAAAACACTGATTTCAAATGCATCCAGATTAATGTAGACGTAGCCTTAAACAGAAATATGATCATTTATTCCAGGCAAACATCAGCACGGTTCAATCTGAGACTCGTCTGTCATGAATCTTATTTCTGATGACCTTGAAGTCATTAGAGCCTGTTCCTCTGTAAACGCTGTCGTTCACATCAGTCATCGCAATTACACACACACACACACACACACACACACACACTTGCATGATGGATAAACCTGAGCGATGGAAACCATTACCCACAATCCCCGGCCTCCCTCTCCCCTCATTTGCAACATAAACGTGTGTGTTATGGTCTACAGAAGTTCTTCACGTCCTCAAACGCCTGTAAACACGACTGAGACTGTCGGCAACTCTCCACGTGGATCTGATGACGGATGATCACGTCACTGTGAATCTGAGCCCGTTCCGGGAATACCACGGTAAATCCCAACACCACGGTAAATCCCAACACCACGGTAAATCCCAACACCACGGTAAATCCCAACACCACGATAAATCCCAACACCACGGTAAATCCCAACACCACGGTAAATCCCAACACCACGGTAAATCCCAACACCACGGTAAATCCCAACAAATCCCAATACCACGGTAAATCCCAACACCACGGTAAATCCCAACACCACGGTAAATCCCAACACCACGGTAAATCCCAACACCACGGTAAATCCCAACACCACGGTAAATCCCAACACCACGGTAAATCCCAATACCACGGTAAATCCCAACACCACGGTAAATCCCAACACCACGGTAAATCCCAACACCACGGTAAATCCCAATACCACGGTAAATCCCAACAGCACGGTAAATCCCAATACCACGGTAAATCCCAATACCACGGTAAATCCCAACACCACGGTAAATCCCAACACCACGGTAAATCCCAACACCACGATAAATCCCAACACCACGGTAAATCCCAATACCACGGTAAATCCCAACGCAAATAACCATGCTCTTCCTCGTCTCGTTTCCCAGCACTAATATCTAAACATTCTTACATCAAGACACATTTACTGGAGAAGAACAATGACTGAAGATATTAAGACTTGATTAATGAAAAATGTGTCAGAATGCAGTGAGTTTGATTTTAAAACAAGAACTAATATCTGCCAATGGATTCAGAAAAATAATCCTGATTCAAAAAGAAAATAATTTTTTTAAGCTATTAGCAGATATTTGTTCTTGTTTTAAGCACAAATTCTGATACATTTTACCTTGAAAAGTGACGTGAACATTTACTGCACAACTAATCAATGCTTATTGAACCTTTAGACAAAATATACCAAAAAAAGTTGCATGTGTATTTTCTTGAGCATCATATTTGATTCATCAGGATTTATGGCTCGTATAATCGGATACAGTGAGAATACGGAAGAAAAACTGTCCAAACTGAGCAAAAATATCCTGTTGCTGCAGATGCTGATATTTATATGACATTCTGATGCTTGTAATATAAATCAAGAGATATTTATAACAGTACAGCAGATACTTACATAAAATGCATATATATACTGTATATACAGTAGTCAACATTTGAAGTGGATCAAAAAAGTTAATCAAAGTTGTTGTAAGACATTAAGAACGGGTATTGTTCAAAATTCATGTATAACTTTGATGAAACTTTGATTTCAAATGTTGACTACTGTATATATATATCAATATCTTATCTTAGTAAGATGATATTTAAATGCTTAATTTTATGATCAAAGCTCTGTAGTTTAAAACATTTAATACAATACAATGATGATTGAGAGATGAACAAATAAACTTCCCCAAAAGCCTGATGATCATATTTGAGTTGCTTCAGTCCAGTTGGAAAATTACTAACAATATCAAAGTTATTGTTGTGTTTACTTGATAAAATCAGTGCAGATTTGACCGCAGAAAGACTCGTGAAGCTGGAGCTGAAGGAGGACGTTTGTACAGTCACACTAAACGACTTTCGCTTGCTAAACGAGTGTAAATGATCGATCAGACACAGAAGATTGTGTTTATCAGATCACGGGGATCATTTCCAGGCCTTAGAAGTTCAGGCATCAAATATGAAACAACAGGCTTTAGTGTTTCTCCATCAAAATAACATCTTAATTGTTTAATATTTGAAAATGAAGACTAATAAACAGTAGATTTGTCATTGCAATCTTTTAAAGTGATATTCTAATAATAAGTTCTTGTGTGATTGTAAGAGACAGTGGCGAGTGAACACGATCCTGCTGATTCCGGCTCTATATTCCTGTGTTTCTGCGTGATATACGAGTGCCATCACTGAAAATAATGGTGTGTCTCGGGGCAATCTTTTATTTTGCTGCCGCAAGGCCAAGCGGGGTGACGACCGGCTCCGGAGCGAAGCTGCAGAACGACACGGGCTCCGACCGGAGGATTCGGGAGCGATGCACTCTGGGAAAATGCGAGTTGAGGACGAGGTAATAAGATGTTAGCGCTAACTTCACCTTCACTCGCTGATTTAAAGCCAATCCACACCGACACAAGACAATCTCACAGACGAATCACAACTTCATATTATCCGGAGGAAACGCGGCTGTTTTCAGACTGTTTGGCCTCTGACATCATTTATCATCAAATGTTTGATCGATCTCGTTATTCTCCGGTGATTCTCATTCATGTGATAATAGTCTTTAGTTTTTACAATCATAGCAGCATAAAATAAAAGGTAAAACAACAATACTACCTAAAGACACACATTTAGTATCAAGTTATGATAAATGGCTATTTAAAAAAATATATATTTATTTATTTATTTTTACTAAGAAAATAGTAAATAGTTTTTAAAACTAAATATTAGCTTCATTCCTTTTTAAGCAAAATATAGGTAATTTATAGATAACTTATGAAAATAAACCGCTCATTAAATTCTTATGCATCTACACTGTAAAAAAAAAGTTTTAAATAAACCAAAGATTATTGTGCTATGTAATACCATTTGGAAAATCATATTTCAGTCTTTCTTCTTCATAATTTTGTGTTTAATTCAATGTGTTATTTGCCGTTGCTGAAGATATAAGTCTGAAAAAATCCTCAAAATGAAGTGAGTTTGAGTTTAAAACAAGAACAAATATCTGCCAATGGAGTCAGGAAAATAATCGTGTTTCCCTTTAAATGAAGTTTATTTTTCTGACTCCATTGGAAGATATTTGTATATGGATAGAAGTAATTGTTCTTCTCCAGTAAATGTGTCTTGATTTATGAATGTTTAGATATTAGTGCTGGAAAACGAGAGTGAAACACTGAGGAGGAACGAGATGTTTAGCAGTGTAAAGAACACGTCCTCCGCCCGGCGGCGTCTCACCCCACAGTAACGGATCAGAGGCGTGATGAAGCCGGTCTGAGGAGTACAGCAGGTGTGTGCCGCTCAAATGGCTTTGGCCACTTCCACACGGACCTCTTCCAAAGGCAGTTAGCAAACGCGTCTGAGGAACGGGCTGTTGGCAGGCGAGGGCTTTGGCAGCGTCTCCGGAGTTTGGGATTGGGAAAGTCGAGGCAGGAATCCCGAGAGCAGGTGGTCGGAGCCGGAGCCGGAGCCAGCGCCACAGGCTTTGGACTCGAGATGGACTCCTGCGGTTCCGGATCACACGCATGACCTTCATCCGTCTCCGTCTCGTTCATCTCCTCGTCCTCCTCCGAGTGGGAGAATCTGCCTTATGTTTGGTGACAATCACTCAGACGACTGCCTGTGATTGGCCTCTTAAAGGAATAGTTCACCCAAAAATGACAATTATCCCATTCACTCTCTTTTAAGCAATCTTAGGTGTGTATGACATTCTTCTTTCAGACAAATACAATCGGAGTTATATTAAAAAAAATATCCTGGCTCTTCCAAGCTTTATAATGGCAGTGAATGGTTGTTTCTGTTTTGAAGTCCATCAAAATGTGCATCTATTCATCATAAAAGTGCATCTATCCATCATAAAAGTGCATCTATCCATCATAAAAGTGCATCTATCCATCATAAAAGTGCATCTATCCATCATAAAAGTGCATCTATCCATCATAAAAGTGCATCTGTCCATCATAAAAGTGCATCTATCCATCATAAAAGTGCATCTATCCATCATAAAAGTGCATCTGTCCATCATAAAAGTGCATCTATCCATCATAAAAGTGCATCTATCCATCATAAAAGTGCATCTATCCATCATAAAAGTGCATCCATCCATCATAAAAGTGCATCTATCCATCATAAAAGTGCATCCATCCATCATAAAAGTGCATCTATCCATCATAAAAGTGCATCTATCCATCATAAAAGTGCATCTGTCCATCATAAAAGTGCATCTGTCCATCATAAAAGTGCATCTGTCCATCATAAAAGTGCATCCATCCATCATAAAAGTGCATCTATCCATCATAAAAGTGCATCCATCCATCATAAAAGTGCATCTATCCATCATATCATAATAGTGCATCTATCCATCATAAAAGTGCATCCATCCATCATAAAAGTGCATCTATCCATCATAAAAGTGCATCTATCCATCATAAAAGTGCATCTATCCATCATAAAAGTGCAACTATCCATCATAAAAGTGCATCTATCCATCATAAAAGTGCATCTATCATCATAATAGTATATCTATCCATCATAAAAGTGCATCTATCCATCATAAAAGTGCATCTATCCATCATAAAAGTGCATCTATCCATCATAAAAGTGCATCCATCCATCATAAAAGTGCATCTATCCATCATAAAAGTGCATCTATCCATCATAAAAGTGCATCTGTCCATCATAAAAGTGCATCTATCCATCATAATAGTGCATCTATCCATCAAAAAAATGCATCCATCCATCATAAAAGTGCATCTGTCCATCATAAAAGTGCATCTGTCCATCATAATAGTGCATCTATCCATCATAAAAGTGCATCTATCCATCATAAAAGTGCATCTATCCATCATAAAAGTGCATCTATCCATCATAATAGTGCATCTATCCATCATAAAAGTGCATCTATCCATCATAAAAGTGCATCTATCCATCATAATAGTGCATCTATCCATCATAAAAGTGCATCTATCCATCATAAAAGTGCATCTATCCATCATAATAGTGCATTTATCCATCATAAAAGTGCATCTATCCATCATAAAAGTGCATCTATCCATCATAAAAGTGCATCTATCCATCATAATAGTGCATCTATCCATCATAAAAGTGCATCAAAGGATCTGATTGGTCTAGAGTCTCTGTCAGAGGATCTGATTGGTCTAGAGTCTCTGTCTGAGGATGTGATTGGTCTGGAGTGTCTGTCAGAGAATCTGATTGGTCTAGAGTCTCTGTCAGAGGATCTGATTGGTCTAGAGTCTCTGTCAGAGGATCTGATTGGTCTAGAGTCTCTGTCTGAGGATCTGATTGGTCTAGAGTCTCTCACAGAGGATCTGATTTGTATAGAGTCTCTGTCAGATGATCTGATTGGTCTAGAGTCTCTGTCAGAGGATCTGATTGGTCTAGAGTCTCTGTCAGAGGATCTGATTGGTCTAGAGTCTCTGTCAGATGATCTGATTGGTCTAGAGTCTCTGTCAGAGGATCTGATTGGTATAGAGTCTCTGTCAGATGATCTGATTGTTATAGAGTCTCTGTCAGATGATCTGATTGGTCTAGAGTCTCTGTCAGATGATCTGATTGGTCTAGAGTCTCTGTCAGAGGATCTGATTGGTCTAGAGTCTCTGTCAGATGATCTGATTGGTATAGAGTCTCTGTCAGAGGATCTGATTGGTCTAGAGTCTCTGTCAGAGGATCTGATTGGTCTGGAGTCTCTGTCAGAGGATCTGATTGGTCTGGAGTCTCTGTCAGAGGATCTGATTGGTCTGGAGTCTCTGTCAGAGGATCTGATTGGTCTGGAGTCTCTGTCAGAGGATCTGATTGGTCTGGAGTCTTTGTCAGATGATCTGATTGGTCTAGAGTCTCTGTCAGAGGATCAGATTGGTCTAGAGTCTCTGTCAGATGATCTGATTGGTCTAGAGTCTCTGTCAGATGATCTGATTGGTCTAGAGTCTCTGTCAGAGGATCAGATTGGTCTAGAGTCTCTGTCAGAGGATCTGATTGGTCTAGAGTCTCTGTCAGACAGTAATTAGGCCAGTGGAGGAGCTGATGTACAGGCTCATTAGTGAAACGCAGCGCTTCGCTGGCTGATTGCTAAGTCTATTGGACAGCTTCATATGGCTGTGTTTCATGCACTGCCAGGACCTGAGGGAAAGCAGGAGGCTTTCAATCACAGTTTTGGCAGCAGTTGCGCATGTAGTGCTTCCATCTCGCTAAGAGCCACTAGTTACCTAGAGTGCCATTTTGGAGGATTTTCAGCTTTTTTAAGCACGGCTGAAAAACAGAAGTCACTTTATGTTTTGGAGAGCCTCTCACCACACTCTCATGACAAAAGATCTCAGCGTTTGATTCATACGAGCCTCGGCCTTCGGATAGATCGTGTTTGTTGGTTTAGCTCCATTTCGGTCTCATTGAAGTTCCTTTTCTCAGAAACAATGCGACCGCATCACACAGACCTGCAGATGCTGACTTCATACTTCGCCCAAAATAATTCCTGCTTTAGCAGAAGAAAGTATTTATAGCACAAACTGAACTCAGACCAGTGCTGACACGACCACTGGGATGTACAATGGGAGACATTTTACATCAGGCTAACAATAAAAGTTATTTTTGCTGGAGATTCAACCTAAAAATATAGCAATAAACTAGTTTATAAAGGCATATATTTTGCCCCCAAAATATATGCACTCACCCTCATGTCGCTTGAAAACAGAAGAAAATATCCTGAGAACTGTTTCTTCCTTCATGTACAGTAATAAAAGTCAATGGGGTCTAATATTGTTAGATATCTTATTTTATGTTCCATGGAAGGAAGAAAGTCATACAGGTTTGAACGACATGATGGCGAGTAAATGATGACGGAATGATAATTTATAGATGAAACAACCCTATTAAATACTTAAAGTCCCCGTGTAGTCAAAACTACACCCTTAAAACTCATCTCTGTTCAACAAAATTACATATTTAAGCGGTTTTCCTTGAAAAAAAGTCTTCATGCCTTAACATATCTTGAATGTAACCCGACACCCTCGCCTCATTTAGTATGTGCAGTCCTATGCATATGCAAATGAGCCCCGCCTCCACTCACTCGCTCAGCTCAGAGATCCACTGGTTGACGATCACACGTTGATCTGATTGGTTACAAGGTCGTTTGTGACGTCAGAAACACCAGCGATTTCAAACCGTGTTTTTGAGACTGTCTTTGGTTCACTGCAGTTTTAAGGAGGAAATACTCAGCAATGCTGTCGACTTATGAACTTACACATGGTGTGTCTTAAAGCGTATTAAACACCACATAGACACAAACAACTTTAAAAACTGGATTTACACCACAGGGGGACTTTAACTTATTTGATTATTTACTTTTTATACTTGATGGACTCAATGAATCAGTGTAAAGAGATTCACATATTGAAACATCAACTAATGTTGGGAAACAGACTTTAGATTCGCATGTGAAGCACATCAGCTGGATTCTACGATGACTTTGGAGATCATTGGTGAACTTCAAAATAAAACGTTTAATAAAATAAAAGTGTGTATCATAGAATCTCAAGACTTTTTTCTATTGCTACACACCACACACCAATCATGGGTTATTTTTTCTACCCAAATCCTGGGTTGAGCCTTTTGGGTTAATTTTTTGTGGTATTTTTTCAGTGTCTGGGTAGCTTTTGTGTTACCCGGCTCATGGGTCAGATGTAACAACCCAGTGTTTGGGTAGTGTTTGTGTGGTATATCTTTGGTAAAAAAAACAGGTCTGTGTACATTTATTTTATCTATAAATTCATATTATTCTGTATATCGTTTAACTTTATGCAAAGCAACATACAGGAGTGCGATATGTGAGGTATTTTTTTTTTTTAGTTTAGAGGATTTAAGTGAATTCGTAAACATTGATTCATGTTTAAAGTAAAAAATAAAACAATAATACTATAGTAAAAATGAATCAACCCAGTATGGTGAGTTAAATCAACCCAATTTGCTGGGTAAAATTAACCCAGCATGTGTTCGGTCCTATATTTACCCAGCCCTTGGGTTGTGTAAGGGATCCACTGGAGGCAAGTTGTAGAGAGAACCCAAGTGCAGTTCATTACAAACAAAAGCAAACATAAAACGAAAGCATGGCATGAATTTAAAGCTGGACGTGGATATGGGCATAAAGCTTACCAAACAGTGGTGGAACAAAACTTGACAAGACACATGGCAAACATGAGGGCTTAATGACAAGAGACACCTGTGAACAATGAACAGACGATTAACCAATGGCAAGACACATGGCAGGATCACATAACAAACAGGGAATCACATGACAAGACACAGAAACATGACAATGACATGAACCGTGACCAAGACAAGACCAAATCGTGACAGGTTGAAAACAGCCCAAATTTGGTTGTTTTTAACCCAGTGTTTTTTAGTGTGCAGAACTAAGCTAAACTACATCAGCCCACTGCAAAAATGATATTCTTCCTTAGTATTTTTGTCTTGTTTCCAGTCCAAATATCAAAAAATTCTTAAATCAGAATGCATTTACTAGATGAGAAAGATACCATAAGATATTAAGTCTTGTTTTCTGAGAAAAAAAACCAAGTCAAATGATCTGCCAATGGGGTAAGAAAAATAATCTTGTTTCCGCTTGATTTAAGATTATTTTTCTTACCCCATTGGGTAAGATCTAGATCCTGAGTATTGTAAATGCATTCTGATTTAAGAATTTTTTGATATTTGGACTGGAAACAAGACAAAAATACTGAGTAAGAAAAGCATTAATATACAGTATATTCATCTACAGTGCTCAGTGCAAACAAATAATCCATGTCAGAGTGGGATGATTCAGGTCAATGAGTTCCACGTCGATGTGACTTCCAGGCCTGTTCTTGCATTTAAGGGAACTAATGTATCATGCAATTACCGCAGGTTAGAGCCGAGGCGAGGGCTTTACCTGCTGGGATAAATGGCTCTCTAATCAGCCGGGTTAGCATTTGCCTCGGCTCGCCCGCGCGTGTGGGGAAGGTTGATAATAATGAACCTTAATGGCTCGCGGATCTCCGGCGCCGTGAACGACTCGGGATCCGGAGCGCTTGTTCTCCGTGATACGCTTCAGCGGCACAAGGGTGAAGACGCCATCTGTATTCTGGGCTGCGAGCCCGACAGCTAATGCATCTGTATCGCCCACCGCTTCTCTCTTTTCCCATCATGCCCCTCAGCCAATGCACAGCACAATCCATCAAGTATTCATCAGAAAAATAGCAAGTCCAATAATCTTCCTCTCTCTCATCCGTGATAGAGTGAAGTTCCTCCGGGAGCCGCGACACAAAAAAATAATCAGGTGCTTCTCAAACGCTGCCTATTCTAATCATCAAGTGCTTCATTTATAGCCGGCTGCATCACTCTTAAAAACACTGGGTTAAAAACAACCCAATTTGGGTGGTTTTTAACCCAAGGGCTGGGTAAATATAGGAGAGAACACATGTAGGGTTAATTTTACCCAGCAAATTTTTTTTTTTTTTTTTTTACTCAGCATACTGGGTTGATTCATTTTTACTATTGTACTAGCTTTTTTTCTTTTCTTTTTTTTTACTTCATACATGAATTAATGTTTACGGATTAAATTAAATCCTCTAAACTTGAAAAAAAAAATACTCCATACAATCACTGGTTTGCATAATAATTTCTTTATTTTTTATTCATATTTTACAGTGTATCATATTTTTGAATACATATTGCATACATTTAAGCTTGTTTAACAAATATTAGAAGTAAAAATTAAACATTTAGAAGTAATTCAAGTGTAATCGACCAGTCTCTGCTGTTCTGTCTCCACCGTAAAGGCGCTGGATCTTGTGCCGGACCTTGTCTCATGTATCAAATTTTATGGAAGGCATCAGGTGTTTCCATCACGCGAAAATATCGTCACGACACTCGTTTATGGGACTCACGTCGTGCCCCTGTATGTTGCTTTGCATAAAATTAAACTATAAACAGAACAATAATGAATTTATAGATACAGAAAATTTACACAAACCTGTTTTTTACCGAAGACAAGCAACAATGTGACGGACTTGCACTGATCTCTCCTGAAGAGGTAAAAAAACCTGCGATAAATAACACAACCCCTGGGTTATTACATCTGATCCAGTATCTGGGTTACACAAAAAC
Source organism: Rhinichthys klamathensis goyatoka (assembly GCF_029890125.1). Classification (NCBI taxonomy): domain Eukaryota; kingdom Metazoa; phylum Chordata; class Actinopteri; order Cypriniformes; family Leuciscidae; genus Rhinichthys; species Rhinichthys klamathensis. The sequence goes on from NW_026606809.1 coordinate 52,405, forward strand.
TATGCAAAAACTGGGTTGTTACGTCTGACCCAGGATCTGGGTAGCACAAAAACTATCCAAACACTGGGTTGTTACGTCTGACCCAGGATCTGGGTTACACACAAACTATCCAAACATTGGGTTGTTACTTCTGACCCAGGATCTGGGTAACACAAAAACTACCCAAACACTGGGTTGCTACGTCTGACCCAGGATCTGGGTTACACACAAACTATCCAAACATTGGGTTGTTACGTCTGACCCAGGTATTTGGGTAACACAAAAACTACCCAAACATTGGGTTGTTACGTCTGACCCAGGAGCTGGGTAAAACAAAAACTACTCAAACACTGGGTTGTTACTTCTGACCCAGGATCTGGGTAACACAAAAACTACCCAAACATTGGGTTGTTACGTCTGACCCAGGAGCTGGATAACACAAAAACAACCCAAACACTTGGTTGTTACGTCTGACCCAGGAGCTGGGTAAAACAAAAACTACTCAAACACTGGGTTGTTATGTCTGACCCAGGATCTGGATAACACAAAAACAAGCCAAACACTTGGTTGTTACGTCTGACTCAGGATCTGGGTAACACAAAAACTACCCAAACACTGGGTTGTTACGTCTGACTCAGGATCTGGGTAAAACAAAAACTATCCAAACACTGGGTTGTTACGTCTGACTCAGGATCTGGATAACACAAAAACTACCCAAACACTGGGTTGTTACGTCTGACCCAGGAGCTGGGTAAAACAAAAACTATCCAAACGCTGGGTTGTTACGTCTGACTCAGGATCTGGGTAACACAAAAACTACCCAAACACTGGGTTTTTACGTCTGACCCAGGAGCTGGGTAAAACAAAAACTACTCAAACACTGGGTTGTTACGTCTGACCCAGGATCTGGGCAACACACAAGCTACCCAAACACTGGGTTGTTATGTCTGATCCAGGAGCTAGGTAACACAAAAACTACTCAAACACTGGGTTGTTACGTCTGACCCAGGTATTTGGGTAACACAAAAACTACCCAAACATTGGGTTGTTATGTCTGATCCAGGAGCTGGGTAACACAAAAACTACCCAAACACTGGGTTGTTACGTCTGATCCAGGTATTTGGGTAACACAAAAACTACCCAAACACTGAAAAAATAATCCCAAAAAATTGACCCAAAAGGCTCAACTCAGGATTTTGGTAGAAAAAAATAACACAAGATTTTTTAGAGTGTGTTTTCTTCAAGGGATTTGAACAACAGGTGCTGTGACTACATAACAAACACCCACTCACAGCACTCTGACAGTGTGTTTTAATTGAATTTCTGTATTGCAAAATAAATTTACAGCGACTCTGAACACAGCAAGCCAGCTGAACATAAAAATAAACCCGTTGATCACCACTACCACTACCACGTTCAGAACGGTGAGAGATGGAGCTGATTTCTGAAATCACTGTGTGTATATAAACGGTAATTTGATGGTTTCTAGTCATTATGTGTGTGTGAGGGTCGATCTGTTTTCTGAAAGCACTGAATGATTTCAGCCCTGATAAATGAGGTGCGTCAGCTCTTTTCAGATTGATTATTGATTGGCTCTCGCTGAGGAAACGCGCCGTCATTTCCATCAGCTTCTGCATCTTCTCTGGGATAATGGAAGCAGCTCGTCTCTCTCTCTCTGAGCGTTGAGCGTATGAGCGCTGCGATGCGAATCGATGGATGTGTGTGGGAGGAGAGCTGGGGGTTGGGAACGAAGGGAGATGATTTTAAGTGCACGGGCAGCATAAAAATGGCTTTCTTGATTCCATGCAAGAGCAATAAACCACATCCGTTTGAAATTCCATTAGCGGCCGGCTCTCGCTCGCCCTCCCCCCGCGCCTCGCTCTACGTGTGTGTGTGTGTGTGTGTGTGTGCCTGCGCATGTTAAGTAGCCTCTCTGCGGCGAGGACACGGCGGAGGAATGCAAATGCTCGTGTTCCTGGACCGGGTCACACAAACGCCACTGTTTCGAATTCTGGTCGGGATTGAGAAACGCTTCTTTCCCTGAGCGAGAGACACGGGAAACAAGTGCTTTAATCTGGACTGATCCGACAAGAGCTTGTGTTTTAATCACACACTCTCTGATGCTGGACCAGAGGTGAACGCTGACACACACACACACACACACACACGCGCTGAACTAGCAGTAGTACTGACCTACACACACACACACACACACTCAAACAGAGACACAGACACAGAGAGAGAGACACACCCTCACACAGACACAGACACAGACACAGACACACACACACAGAAACAGAGACACAGAGAGAGGGACACACACTCACGCAGACACAGACACACACACACACACACACCTGCAAGATTCTGGGGTAGAGAGGCTGAATATCACTCTTTCACATTCACACCAACAACAACTACATTGCCAATCATGTTCTTCCTCAGTGTTTCTGTCTCGTTCTCCAGCACTAATATCTAAACATTCTTACATCAAGACACATTTACTGGAGAAGAACAATGACTGAAGATATTAAGACTTGATTAATGAAAAAGTGCATGAAAATTAAGCGAGTTTGTGCTTAAAACAAGAACTAATATCTGCCAATGGAGTCAGAAAAATAATCTTGTTTTACCTTTGAATTCAATTTTAAGCTGAAACTCGCTTAATTTTGATCATATTTTGCTTAACCTTGTGGGGTCGGCAGATATTAAACCAAAATTAAAGTACTCAAAAATAAAATTACACGATTTCAACATTCACTCTCCCAATTCAGCATGCAGGGCACTAAACATCCATCCATTTGTTTCTAAAATGCAGCAAAATTGATTCACATAGTCTCAGCTTCTCATGATCAGATCATGATTATCCTGAAGTCTGATCTTTGACTGTGAACTTGAGTCACTAAAGCGAGTTTTAGCACCTGTGGTTCAGTTTACCCCGCAGCTTCTGGACTCCTAACTTTCATTCATCCAGACTGGAATCAATCCGCCTCACCTCAGGACGAGGCGTTTATTCATAATCTGCAGAATCCATCAGCCGGCAGGGACTGGAAGCAGACGATCAACAAGACCGGCCGAAATATATCAAACATATGATCTGGGTAACACAAAACTACTCAAACACTGGGTTGTTACGTCTGACCCAGGAGCTGGGTAACACAAAAACTACTCAAACACTGGGTTGTTACGTCTGACCCAGGAGCTGAGTAACACAAAAACTACCCAAACACCGGTTTGTTATGTCTGACCCAGGAGCTGGGTAACACAAAAACTACCCAAACACTGGGTTGTTACGTCTGACCCAGGAGCTGGGTAACACAAAAACTACCCAAACACTGGGTTGTTACGTCTGACCCAGGAGCTGGGTAACACAAAAACTACTCAAACACTGGGTTGTTACGTCTGACCCAGGAGCTGGGTAACACAAAAACTACCCAAACACTGGGTTGTTACGTCTGACCCAGGATCTGGGTAACACAAAAACTACCCAAACACTGGGTTGTTACGTCTGACCCAGGAGCTGGGTAACACAAAAACTACTCAAACACTGGGTTGTTACGTCTGACCCAGGAGCTGGGTAACACAAAAACTACTCAAACACTGGGTTGTTACGTCTGACCCAGGAGCTGGGTAACACAAAAACCACTCAAACACTGGGTTGTTATGTCTGACCCAGGAGCTGGGTAACACAAAAACTACCCAGACACTGGGTTGTTACGCCTGACTCAGGAGCTGGGTAACACAAAAACTACCCAGACACTGGTTTGTTACGTCTGACCCAGGATCTGGGTAACACAAAAACTACCCAAACGCTGGGTTGTTACATCTGACCCAGGAGCTGGGTAACACAAAAACTACCCAAACACTGGGTTGTTACATCTGACCCAGGATCTGGGTAACACAAAACTACTCAAACACTGGGTTGTTACATCTGACCCAGGAGCTGGGTAACAGAAAAACGACCCAAACACTGGGTTGTTACATCTGACCCAGGAGCTGGGTAACACAAAAACTACCCAGACACTGGTTTGTTACGTCTGACCCAGGATCTGGGTAACACAAAAACTACCCAAACGCTGGGTTGTTACATCTGACCCAGGAGCTGGGTAACACAAAAACTACCCAAACACTGGGTTGTTACATCTGACCCAGGATCTGGGTAACACAAAACTACTCAAACACTGGGTTGTTACATCTGACCCAGGAGCTGGGTAACACAAAAACTACCCAAAGTGTGTTTTCTTCAAGGGCTTTAACTCCATTGGTAGATAATTTTGTTTTCTTTGTAGATTTTTGCTTGTTTTAAGCAAAAACTCACTTTAATTTAGATTCTTTTTATCGGAAAACAACCATTTTTTCAAAGCTTGTTGATTTAAGAATTTGTAGATATTTGGACTGGAAACAAGACAAAAATACTGAGCGAGAAAAGCATTATTCTGCAGTGTAGTTTAGCTGTACTGTTATCGGCATCATGTCAAGCCTGTAGAAGAGCTCGTAACGGACTCTTTGATTAAAGGTGAAGCTCCTCCATCTGTCCTGCTGGAATGAACGGATGATCCGATGGCCTTTAGTTAACAGGCGGCCGGAGGACTGTGTTTTTCCCGAATGGCACATTCAGGTGGATATAAAACTGTCACACACAGAATGAACGGTGTGTGAAATGACCTCTCAGGCGCTCACTGGTGTGTGCCGACGGGTTGCCGGCTCTCGTTTTAGGTTATCTGGTCCAGTAGAGTCAGGTTAACTCGTCTCTCACACAGATGCATAAGTTTACACCCCCTGCAGGATGAGTTTATGATCACTGAGAGGAGCTTTCTTTATAACCGCTGCGACACAACAGGCCCTGGAAGAGCCGTACACCACTTCTCACGCATACGCTGTGTAAACACACACTTGCACCTGTAACTCTGATCATGCGTACGAACATTATGGCGACACCGTAATAACTTTAAATCTTCATTATGAGTCATAATCATAAATACAGTGCATGTTCACTGTTTAAATAAACAAAATAATGATTTAAACTCTGTTTTACATCTGATATACACATTTAGGTGAAATATGACAAATTTACTTAAATTACATCAAATCATTACCGATTTGATGTAAGTTACAAA
>NW_026606809.1:67500-105000 GCF_029890125.1 Rhinichthys klamathensis goyatoka
TATAATTATTTTTTATATATAAACACACATATGCATGTATATATTTAATTAAAAAAAAATATATATATATATATGTTATTTATATATAATATAAATTATGTAAATATATATGCAGTGTATACATGCAAATATTTCTTAAATATATACATGTATATGTGTGTGTATTGACACATATAAAATAATTATACACAGTACACATATATGATATAAACACAAACGTTTAATTTAAATGCAATTAATTGTGTTTAATCATTGCCCAACACTAAAATAAAATTTGTAGAAACTCTGTAAAATAAACACTTGTTTTCCTTCCATTATGCAAAATAGACCTGAAAACTGAGCAGTGCATGAAAATAAGCTGTGTGTGTTCTGCGTGTTCTGCGTGTTCTGTGTGTTCTGCGTGTTCTGCGTGTTCTGTGTGTTCTGCGTGTTCTGCGTGTTCTGCGTGTTCTGCGTGTTCTGTGTGTTCTGCGTGTTCTGCGTGTTCTGTTTGTTCTGCGTGTTCTGCGTGTTCTGTGTGTTCTGCGTGTTCTGCGTGTTCTGTGTGTTCTGCGTGTTCTGTGTGTTCTGCGTGTTCTGTGTGTTCTGTGTGTTCTGCGTGTTCTGCGTGTTCTGTTTGTTCTGCGTGTTCTGCTTGTTCTGCGTGTTCTGTTTGTTCTGCGTGTTCTGCGTGTTCTGTGTGTTCTGCGTGTTCTGCGTGTTCTGCGTGTTCTGTGTGTTCTGCGTGTTCTGTGTGTTCTGCGTGTTCTGCGTGTTCTGTTTGTTCTGCGTGTTCTGCTTGTTCTGCGTGTTCTGTGTGTTCTGCGTGTTCTGTTTGTTCTGCGTGTTCTGCGTGTTCTGCGTGTTCTGCGTGTTCTGTTTGTTCTGCGTGTTCTGCTTGTTCTGCGTGTTCTGTGTGTTCTGTGTGTTCTGCTTGTTCTGCGTGTTCTGTTTGTTCTGCGTGTTCTGCTTGTTCTGCGTGTTCTGTTTGTTCTGCGTGTTCTGCGTGTTCTGTGTGTTCTGCGTGTTCTGTGTGTTCTGTGTGTTCTGTTTGTTCTGCGTGTTCTGCGTGTTCTGCGTGTTCTGTGTGTTCTGTTTGTTCTGCGTGTTCCGCGTGTTCTGCGTGTTCTGTGTGTTCAGAGTGTTCTGTGTGTTCTGTTTGTTCTGCGTGTTCCGCGTGTTCTGCGTGTTCTGTTTGTTCTGCGTGTTCTGCGTGTTCTGCGTGTTCTGTGTGTTCTGTTTGTTCTGCGTGTTCTGTTTGTTCTGCGTGTTCTGCTTGTTCTGCGTGTTCTGTGTGTTCTGTGTGTTCTGCTTGTTCTGCGTGTTCTGCGTGTTCTGCGTGTTCTGCGTGTTCTGTGTGTTCTGTGTGTTCTGTTTGTTCTGCGTGTTCTGCTTGTTCTGCGTGTTCTGTTTGTTCTGCGTGTTCTGCGTGTTCTGTTTGTTCTGTGTGTTCTGTTTGTTCTACGTGTTCTGCGTGTTCTGTTTGTTCTGTGTGTTCTGTTTGTTCTGTGTGTTCTGTTTGTTTTGTGTGTTCTGTTTGTTCTGCGTGTTCTGCGTGTTCTGCGTGTTCTGCGTGTTCTGTGTGTTCTGTGTGTTCTGCGTGTTCTGTTTGTTCTGCGTGTTCTGCTTGTTCTGCGTGTTCTGTGTGTTCTGTGTGTTCTGCTTGTTCTGCGTGTTCTGTTTGTTCTGCGTGTTCTGCTTGTTCTGCGTGTTCTGTTTGTTCTGCGTGTTCTGCGTGTTCTGTGTGTTCTGCGTGTTCTGTGTGTTCTGTGTGTTCTGTTTGTTCTGCGTGTTCTGCGTGTTCTGCGTGTTCTGCGTGTTCTGTTTGTTCTGCGTGTTCTGTGTGTTCAGAGTGTTCTGTGTGTTCTGTTTGTTCTGCGTGTTCTGCGTGTTCTGCGTGTTCTGTGTGTTCTGTTTGTTCTGCGTGTTCCGCGTGTTCTGCGTGTTCTGCGTGTTCAGAGTGTTCTGTGTGTTCTGTTTGTTCTGCGTGTTCCGCGTGTTCCGCGTGTTCTGTGTGTTCAGAGTGTTCTGTGTGTTCTGTTTGTTCTGCGTGTTCTGCGTGTTCTGCGTGTTCTGCGTGTTCTGTGTGTTCTGCGTGTTCTGTGTGTTCAGAGTGTTCTGTGTGTTCTGTTTGTTCTGCGTGTTCTGCGTGTTCTGCGTGTTCTGCGTGTTCTGCGTGTTCTGCGTGTTCTGTTTGTTCTGCGTGTTCTGCTTGTTCTGCGTGTTCTGTTTGTTCTGCGTGTTCTGTGTGTTCTGTGTGTTCTGCGTGTTCTGCGTGTTCTGCGTGTTCTGTGTGTTCTGCGTGTTCTGTGTGTTCTGCGTGTTCTGCGTGTTCTGTTTGTTCTGCGTGTTCTGCTTGTTCTGCGTGTTCTGTTTGTTCTGCGTGTTCTGCGTGTTCTGCGTGTTCTATTTGTTCTGCGTGTTCTGCTTGTTCTGCGTGTTCTGTGTGTTCTGTGTGTTCTGTGTGTTCTGCGTGTTCTGCGTGTTCTGCGTGTTCTGTTTGTTCTGCGTGTTCTGCGTGTTCTGCGTGTTCTGCGTGTTCTGTTTGTTCTGCGTGTTCTGCGTGTTCTGCGTGTTCTGCGTGTTCTGTTTGTTCTGCGTGTTCTGCGTGTTCTGCGTGTTCTGCGTGTTCTGTGTGTTCTGTGTGTTCTGTGTGTTCTGCTTGTTCTGCGTGTTCTGTTTGTTCTGCGTGTTCTGCTTGTTCTGCGTGTTCTGTTTGTTCTGCGTGTTCTGCGTGTTCTGTGTGTTCTGCGTGTTCTGTGTGTTCTGTGTGTTCTGTTTGTTCTGCGTGTTCTGCGTGTTCTGCGTGTTCTGCGTGTTCTGCGTGTTCTGTGTGTTCTGTTTGTTCTGCGTGTTCCGCGTGTTCTGCGTGTTCTGTGTGTTCAGAGTGTTCTGTGTGTTCTGTTTGTTCTGCGTGTTCCGCGTGTTCCGCGTGTTCTGTGTGTTCAGAGTGTTCTGTGTGTTCTGTTTGTTCTGCGTGTTCTGCGTGTTCTGCGTGTTCTGTGTGTTCTGCGTGTTCTGTGTGTTCAGAGTGTTCTGTGTGTTCTGTTTGTTCTGCGTGTTCTGCGTGTTCTGCGTGTTCTGCGTGTTCTGCGTGTTCTGTTTGTTCTGCGTGTTCTGCTTGTTCTGCGTGTTCTGTTTGTTCTGCGTGTTCTGTGTGTTCTGTGTGTTCTGCGTGTTCTGCGTGTTCTGCGTGTTCTGTGTGTTCTGCGTGTTCTGTGTGTTCTGTGTGTTCTGTTTGTTCTGCGTGTTCTGCGTGTTCTGCGTGTTCTGCGTGTTCTGTGTGTTCTGTTTGTTCTGCGTGTTCCGCGTGTTCTGCGTGTTCTGTGTGTTCAGAGTGTTCTGTGTGTTCTGTTTGTTCTGCGTGTTCTGCGTGTTCTGCGTGTTCTGTGTGTTCTGTTTGTTCTGCGTGTTCTGCTTGTTCTGCGTGTTCTGTTTGTTCTGCGTGTTCTGCGTGTTCTGTGTGTTCTGCCTGTTCTGTGTGTTCTGTGTGTTCTGTGTGTTCTGTTTGTTCTGCGTGTTCTGCGTGTTCTGCGTGTTCTGCGTGTTCTGTTTGTTCTGTTTGTTCTGCGTGTTCTGCGTGTTCTGTTTGTTCTGCGTGTTCTGCGTGTTCTGTTTGTTCTGCGTGTTCTGCGTGTTCTGCGTGTTCTGCGTGTTCTGCGTGTTCTGTGTGTTCTGTTTGTTCTGCGTGTTCCGCGTGTTCCGCGTGTTCTGCGTGTTCTGTGTGTTCAGAGTGTTCTGTGTGTTCTGTTTGTTCTGCGTGTTCCGCGTGTTCTGCGTGTTCTGTGTGTTCAGAGTGTTCTGTGTGTTCTGTTTGTTCTGCGTGTTCTGCGTGTTCTGCGTGTTCTGCGTGTTCTGCGTGTTCTGTGTGTTCTGCTTGTTCTGCGTGTTCTGTTTGTTCTGCGTGTTCTGCGTGTTCTGTTTGTTCTGCGTGTTCTGCGTGTTCTGTTTGTTCTGCGTGTTCTGCGTGTTCTGTGTGTTCTGTGTGTTCTGCGTGTTCTGCGTGTTCTGTTTGTTCTGCGTGTTCTGAGTGTTCTGTTTGTTCTGCGTGTTCTGCTTGTTCTGCGTGTTCTGTGTGTTCTGCGTGTTCTGTTTGTTCTGCGTGTTCTGTGTGTTCTGCGTGTTCTGCGTGTTCTGCGTGTTCTGCGTGTTCTGTTTGTTCTGCGTGTTCTGCTTGTTCTGCGTGTTCTGTGTGTTCTGTGTGTTCTGCTTGTTCTGCGTGTTCTGTTTGTTCTGCGTGTTCTGCTTGTTCTGCGTGTTCTGTTTGTTCTGCGTGTTCTGCGTGTTCTGTGTGTTCTGCATGTTCTGTGTGTTCTGTGTGTTCTGTTTGTTCTGCGTGTTCTGCGTGTTCTGCGTGTTCTGCGTGTTCTGTGTGTTCTGTTTGTTCTGCGTGTTCCGCGTGTTCTGCGTGTTCTGTGTGTTCAGAGTGTTCTGTGTGTTCTGTTTGTTCTGCGTGTTCTGCGTGTTCTGCGTGTTCTGTGTGTTCTGTTTGTTCTGCGTGTTCCGCGTGTTCTGCGTGTTCTGTGTGTTCAGAGTGTTCTGTGTGTTCTGTTTGTTCTGCGTGTTCCGCGTGTTCTGCGTGTTCTGTGTGTTCAGAGTGTTCTGTGTGTTCTGTTTGTTCTGCATGTTCTGCGTGTTCTGCGTGTTCTGCGTGTTCTGCGTGTTCTGCGTGTTCTGTGTGTTCTGCGTGTTCTGTTTGTTCTGCGTGTTCCGCGTGTTCTGCGTGTTCTGTGTGTTCTGCGTGTTCTGTGTGTTCTACGTGTTCTGCGTGTTCTGTTTGTTCTGTGTGTTCTGCGTGTTCTGCGTGTTCTGTTTGTTCTGTGTGTTCTGCGTGTTCTGTTTGTTCTGTGTGTTCTGTTTGTTCTGTGTGTTCTGTTTGTTCTACGTGTTCTGCGTGTTCTGTTTGTTCTGTGTGTTCTGTTTGTTCTGTGTGTTCTGTTTGTTTTGTGTGTTCTGTTTGTTCTGCGTGTTCTGTGTGTTCTGTTTGTTCTGCGTGTTCTGTTTGTTCTACGTGTTCTGCGTGTTCTGTTTGTTCTGTGTGTTCTGTTTGTTCTGTGTGTTCTGTTTGTTTTGTGTGTTCTGTTTGTTCTGCGTGTTCTGCGTGTTCTGTTTGTTCTGCGTGTTCTGCGTGTTCTGTTTGTTCTGTGTGTTCTGTTTGTTCTGTGTGTTCTGTTTGTTCTGTGTGTTCTGTTTGTTCTGCGTGTTCTGCGTGTTCTGTTTGTTCTGCGTGTTCTGTGTGTTCTGTTTGTTCTGCGTGTTCTGTTTGTTCTGCGTGTTCTGCGTGTTCTGTTTGTTCTGCGTGTTCTGCGTGTTCTGTTTGTTCTGTGTGTTCTGTTTGTTCTACGTGTTCTGCGTGTTCTGTTTGTTCTGTGTGTTCTGTTTGTTCTGTGTGTTCTGTTTGTTTTGTGTGTTCTGTTTGTTCTGCGTGTTCTGCGTGTTCTGTTTGTTCTGCGTGTTCTGCGTGTTCTGTTTGTTCTGCGTGTTCTGCGTGTTCTGCGTGTTCTGTTTGTTCTGCGTGTTCTGCGTGTTCTGTTTGTTCTGTGTGTTCTGTTTGTTCTACGTGTTCTGCGTGTTCTGTTTGTTCTGTGTGTTCTGTTTGTTCTGTGTGTTCTGCGTGTTCTGTTTGTTCTGTGTGTTCTGCGTGTTCTGTGTGTTCTGTGTGTTCTGCGTGTTCTGCGTGTTCTGTTTGTTCTGTGTGTTCTGTTTGTTCTGTGTGTTCTGTTTGTTCTGCGTGTTCTGTTTGTTCTACGTGTTCTGCGTGTTCTGTTTGTTCTGTGTGTTCTGTTTGTTCTGTGTGTTCTGTTTGTTTTGTGTGTTCTGTTTGTTCTGCGTGTTCTGCGTGTTCTGTTTGTTCTGCGTGTTCTGCGTGTTCTGTTTGTTCTGTGTGTTCTGTTTGTTCTGTGTGTTCTGTTTGTTCTGTGTGTTCTGTTTGTTCTGCGTGTTCTGCGTGTTCTGTTTGTTCTGCGTGTTCTGTGTGTTCTGTTTGTTCTGCGTGTTCTGTTTGTTCTGCGTGTTCTGCGTGTTCTGCGTGTTCTGTTTGTTCTGCGTGTTCTGCGTGTTCTGCGTGTTCTGTTTGTTCTGCGTGTTCTGCGTGTTCTGTTTGTTCTGTGTGTTCTGTTTGTTCTATGTGTTCTGTTTGTTCTGCGTGTTCTGTTTGTTCTGCGTGTTCTGCGTGTTCTGTTTGTTCTGCTTGTTCTGCGTGAGCTGTTTGTTCTGCGTGTTCTGTTTGTTCTGCGTGTTCTGCGTGTTCTGTGTGTTCTGCGTGTTCTGTGTGTTCTGTTTGTTCTATGTGTTCTGTTTGTTCTGCGTGTTCTGTTTGTTCTGCGTGTTCTGTGTGTTCTGTTTGTTCTATGTGTTCTGTTTGTTCTGCGTGTTCTGTTTGTTCTGCGTGTTCTGCGTGTTCTGTTTGTTCTGCTTGTTCTGCGTGTTCTGTTTGTTCTGCATGTTCTGCGTGTTCTGTTTGTTCTGTTTGTTCTGCGTGTTCTGTTTGTTCTGCGTGTTCTGTGTGTTCTGTTTGTTCTGCGTGTTCTGTTTGTTCTGCTTGTTCTGCGTGAGCTGTTTGTTCTGCGTGTTCTGCGTGTTTTGTGTGTTCTGCGTGTTCTGCGTGTTCTGCGTGTTCTGTGTGTTCTGTTTGTTCTGCATGTTCTGTTTGTTCTGCGTGTTCTGTTTGTTCTGCGTGTTCTGTGTGTTCTGTTTGTTCTGCGTGTTCTGTTTGTTCTGCGTGTTCTGTGTGTTCTGTTTGTTCTGCGTGTTCTGTTTGTTCTGCGTGTTCTGTTTGTTCTGCGTGTTCTGTTTGTTCTGCGTGTTCTGTTTGTTCTGCGTGTTCTGCGTGTTCTGCGTGTTCTGTTTGTTCTGTGTGTTCTGTTTGTTCTGCGTGTTCTGTGTGTTCTGCGTGTTCTGCGTGTTCTGCGTGTTCTGTTTGTTCTGCGTGTTCTGCGTGTTCTGTTTGTTCTGCGTGTTCGGTTTGTTCTGCGTGTTCTGTGTGTTCTGCGTGTTCTGCATGTTCTGTTTGTTCTGCGTGTTCTGCGTGTTCTGCGTGTTCTGCGTGTTCTGTTTGTTCTGTGTGTTGTGCGTGATCTGCTTGTTCTGTGTGTTGTGCGTGTTCTGCGTGTTCTGTTTGTTCTGCGTGTTCTGCGTGTTCTGCGTGTTCTGTTTGTTCTGTGTGTTCTGTTTGTTCTGCGTGTTCTGTGTGTTCTGCGTGTTCTGCGTGTTCTGCGTGTTCTGTTTGTTCTGCGTGTTCTGTTTGTTCTGCGTGTTCTGCGTGTTCTGCGTGTTCTGTTTGTTCTGTGTGTTCTGTTTGTTCTGCGTGTTCTGTGTGTTCTGCGTGTTCTGCGTGTTCTGTTTGTTCTGCGTGTTCTGCGTGTTCTGCGTGTTCTGTTTGTTCTGTGTGTTCTGTTTGTTCTGCGTGTTCTGTGTGTTCTGCGTGTTCTGCGTGTTCTGTTTGTTCTGCGTGTTCTGCGTGTTCTGTTTGTTCTGCGTGTTCGGTTTGTTCTGCGTGTTCTGTGTGTTCTGCGTGTTCTGCATGTTCTGTTTGTTCTGCGTGTTCTGCGTGTTCTGCGTGTTCTGCGTGTTCTGTTTGTTCTGTGTGTTGTGCGTGTTCTGCTTGTTCTGTGTGTTGTGCGTGTTCTGCGTGTTCTGTTTGTTCTGCGTGTTCTGCGTGTTCTGTTTGTTCTGCTTGTTCTGTTTGTTCTGCGTGTTCTGCGTGTTCTGCGTGTTCAGAGAACACACAGAACACGCAGAACACGCAAAACACTCTGAACACGCAGAACACTCTGAACACGCAGAACACTCTGAACACGCAGAACACGCAGAACACTCTGAACACGCATTCTGCGTGTTCTGTGTGTTCTGCGTTTTCAGAGTGTTTTGCGTGTTCAGAGTGTTCTGCGTGTTCAGAGTGTTCTGCGTGTTCTGTGTGTTCTGCGTGTTCAGAGTGTTCTGCGTGTTCAGAGTGTTTTGCGTGTTCAGAGTGTTCTGCGTGTTCAGAGTGTTCTGCGTGTTCAGAGTGTTTTGCGTGTTCTGCGTGTTCTGTGTGTTCTGCGTGTTCAGAGTGTTCTGCGTGTTCTGTGTGTTCTGCATGTTCAGAGTGTTCTGCGTGTTCTGCGTGTTCTGTGTGTTCAGAGTGTTCTGCGTGTTCTGTGTGTTCTGCGTGTTCAGAGTGTTCTGCGTGTTCAGAGTGTTCTGCGTGTTCTGTGTGTTCAGAGTGTTCTGCGTGTTCTGCGTGTTCAGAGTGTTCTGCGTGTTCAGAGTGTTCTGCGTGTTCTGTGTGTTCTGCGTGTTCAGAGTGTTCAGAGTGTTCAGAGTGTTCTGCGTGTTCTGCGTGTTCTGCTTGTTCTGCGTGTTCTGCGTGTTCTGTGTGTTCTGTTTGTTCTGCGTGTTCTGCGTGTTCTGCGTGTTCTGTGTGTTCTGTTTGTTCTGCGTGTTCCGCGTGTTCAGAGTGTTCAGAGTGTTCAGAGTGTTCAGAGTGTTCAGAGTGTTCTGCGTGTTCAGAGTGTTCTGCGTGTTCAGAGTGTTCAGAGTGTTCAGAGTGTTCAGAGTGTTCAGAGTGTTCTGTGAGTTCTGTGTGTTCAGAGTGTTCTGTGTGTTCTGTGTGTTCAGAGTGTTCAGAGTGTTCAGAGTGTTCAGAGTGTTCAGAGTGTTCTGCGTGTTCAGAGTGTTTTGCGTGTTCTGCGTGTTCTGTGTGTTCAGAGTGTTCAGAGTGTTCAGAGTGTTCAGAGTGTTCAGAGTGTTCAGAGTGTTCAGAGTGTTCAGAGTGTTCTGCGTGTTTGCCTGAGACGAGGCCGTACTGTACATCTGATGGACGGGACAGAAGAACACACACACAGATGGTCTGGTCTAGAGACTCTCCTTCAGACGTTCATCCGCCAATGACCCGGCGTTCCCGACCTCAGCGCTCCATGCTAGTGTTTGGAGATTCGCTCTTCTAAAGCAGGATTTATCTCCCCAGCCACTGGAAAACTTATGGGGTTGATCCCGAATCATGGATCAGTGACCCTGAAGCTCATATCCAGGCTTAATGCTGATGGCACACACTGCGGCTCTGAAGTGTGTGTTTGCGAGGTGATGTGACCCGTAAATCCGCCGGCTCGGGCCTGATTCATTAAGGTATTGTTGAGGTTAAAGTCTCTGAAATGAATTTTCTGAGAGCAGCGGGAAATAAAGGCCAGAGGAAGAATTGGAATCGAGCTCGGAGCGAAACGCCTCGATGGCAAACAAAGAAAGCGGCGTTTCCAATAACCTGACGCCTATTATCCGTCGCTGACACTGATTCAGGATCATCACAGTATATATCTCTGACTTAACCTGAACCTCCAGCCAAACCCAAGAGCAATATAGCAATAGCGACACCCGCAACTTTATTTATATAGCACGATTATAACAACCAATGCCAACCTCCTTTGGCTTTTTGCTTGCTGAGTTGGGGACATTTAATTTAATATTCAACATTATTATTGTCACGGGTGGTTGCAGGAAGGCAGAAGAAGAAGAAGATGTATTTTCAAAACAAAGGTTTAATGGTAATAATATAAATGATGGTAGAACGGGCAGAAACACACACTATACACGACGCAGATCGGACAAGACGGAGCTGAAATGCAAACACAGATGAGATGATAAACTGAACACAGCTGAACTGATGATGACGCGTCACATGATGACAAGTGCAATGAGAACTAACTAAACTAAACACAACTGTGACAATCATTATTGTGACTATTTTCTCGAATCTTCTTTTTAGACATTTAATATCAACATTATTATTGATCTCCTGCATTGACAGCATTATACGAGAACTGAACTGAGCTGGACGATGACATCACGGTTTACTCCAGAGCGGATATAAATATAAATAAACTAATTACTAACTTTTTTTTTTTTACACAAGAATGAACCATGACGGAACTAGACTATTTTCTTCTAGACTCGACGTGTGTTGCATTATTGTCCTGTTATCTCTGTAAAGCTGCTTTGAAACACTCTGTACTGTATAAAGCGCTGTAGAAATAAAGCTGACTTGACATATCGGCTCTAGAATAAAGTTATTTTGTTGTAGTTTTTTGATTTATTCACTTCCGTTGTAAAAAATAATTAGTTATTCATTTAGGGACCACTTACATGACACCGCTTTCAACTGCAAACAGAAAACTTTTAATGCGTTCTGGCCGTTCATTCGCAAGTCAACGGTAATATAATATATATAATATACACACATAATAAAATTGTCACTGATTAAAAGCTGTTGATGTGTTTTGAGTTGTCCTGTACAGTAGCAGCGTCTCTACTGTTTAAATGAAATGCCCTCCAACCAAAACCATCCTTGTTATTTTCCGCACGCTAATAATGATGGATTTACTAGTCGTGTCCGGCAAACTAATAACTCACGACAGAGCTGAACGCTTCTCCTCCTCCAGGCGACGGAGGGTATTCCTGCACAGTGAAATTACACTCCACATTCAGCGTTATATTACATAAATCACAATTAGATCTGAACGAGCAGCCTGGCTTCATTCTGGTACCGTAGCGAATGACAGAAGATGGTGAACACAATAAAGCAAAAGCACAGTTATCAATAACACGAAACTAGCTGTAACGCTGCAGATATTACAGGACCGCCAGCTGCACTTCAGCCAGTCAAACATTGAAATAAATATCAGTAAATATTGGTAACCAAAACATGTTATTTGAAAAAACATTGGTTTAATATTTCCAGACAAAGATGCGTCATATAGAGAGGGATGTTCGAGACAGCTCACGCACAACTCTATCATTCGGCACGAAGCCAAATGTTTCTATGTCTGCAATGTAACATTTAATTGCTAACCTATTATTTCTTGTGTAAACAAAGCTTTGTGCTTCACTCGTGTCACGTAAAACAGCATTCATGCGGATGCGCTTGTCAAGTTTCCCGGCACAGCCTTAGAATAAAGCGCTGTAGAAATACAGATGACTTGAAAATGTGTTGGTGGCACTAGAGGGTTTGAGTGACAGAACCTAATATTGTGTTCATTTCACGTCACTCACAATTTCATAACTTTTACTGTATGGCTCTACGGACTTTAAATGCAGAAGAATACGAAGGCCAAACACACACACACACACACACACACACACACACACACACACACACACACACACACACACACACACACACACACACACATCTGGAACTGCAGACCTTCAGCACAATCTGCTCAAGCTGAGGCTTTACTGCAAAACAATTTGTTCTCCAACTTCCCAATACATGTGAGGCGCACACAAGCTGACGCGAGCTTTGTTTCAGTGGGAACCGCGTCGCAGATGGTGGATCTGGCATCAGCAGGAGAGAGAGAGAGAGAGAGAGAGAGAGAGAGAGAGAGAGAGAGAGAGAGAGAGAGAGAGAGACAGAGAGAGAGGGAGAGAGAGAGAGAGAGAGAGAGAGAGAGAGAGAGAGAGAGAGAGAGAGAGAGAGAGAGAGAGAGAGAGAGAGAGAGAGAGAGAGAGACAGAGAGATCCATCTAAATCCTGTCTGAGATGCTGTCAAGTGTCGTCCAGCAGCCAAACCAAAGCAAACACGCAAACAAACAAACACAACTGTGATCAGCATGCGGCCCCATGTGTGCGAGTCATTAAGGGCCCGACACCATCAGGGGCCCGACACGCGTCTCCAGGCCTCCTGACTCACAGCAGGAGGGACAGAGAATGAGGGATGGGAATAAAAGACGGGAGCAGATGTCAGTTCCCGCCTGCTCAATCTCTCTCTCTCTCTCTCTCTCTGTCTGTCTGTCTGTCTGTCTGTCTGTCTGTCTGTCTGTCTGTCTGTCTATCTATCTATCTATCTGTCTGTCTGTCTGTCTGTCTGTCTGTCTGTCTGTCTGTCTGTCTGTCTGTCTGTCTATCTATCTATCTATCTATCCATCCATCCATCCATCCATCCATCCATCCGTGTGTCTGTCTTTCTGTCTGTTAACCCAGATGCTGAAATGACAGCTCTTGCTTGCTGGGAATAGACCTGAGACTCAGAAGTATTTTGTACAGAACTGATTTCAAACTTGATTACATTGAGAAGCACTTGAACCCTCGTCAGCTAATGACTCCTCACCTCTTCATCGGCTCCAGATGTAACCTCAGCAACAGAAGCGTTCGGCTCTTATGCTCGTATGACCCGTATGGTCTGAACTCTTTCATCTCTAACCCTGCTGTTCCGTCCTTCTGTCACTGCATTAACACAGAGAGACTCATGGGAATCACAGGCTCTCTAATGACCCCGTGCAGAGACCAGCACACACTCTGTGTTTGGGGAATCAGCAGGGCCAATTACCAGGGCCAAACTGGTCCGACACACAGCCGGAGGGGTAAATGAGGAAGACAGGAGGGGTAAATGAGGAAGACAGGAGGGGTAAATGAAGCTGATCTGCATGCTTCACTTCTCTTCAGATTCAGGTGCTGCTTCGGTTTCCATCTGGGATTTATTTAAAAATTTTAACATCGCTCTTTGGTGTGCTCTGCGCTCTTGTTGTTCTACTTCAAAAATTCACTGTTAATTAGTGGTGCAACGGATCACAAAATGCACAGTCCGGATCATTTGCGGTTTTTGAGCCACGGATCGGATCATTTTTCGAATCAGCAAAAAAAAAAAAAAAAGATTGTGTTGGTACTTTTCATTTATTACTTAAAGCTCACCTAAAGTTCTTCGATACCACATCAAAAACATTTACATTAAAACTACTAGCCTAACTGATCAAGTTCAAACATTATTAAAAACAAGTGAACAGTCAGTAATAAAATAAGAACAAATACACAAATTACAAGCAGAGATGAATACTAAATAACAAAAGTTACAAAGTCTAACAGTAGTATTCAGGTACAGAAATGAACAATTAAACCTAAACCTAAATGTAAAAGAATTATATAATTAATGTAATTAATGTAAAACAAAAAAGTGCTCTACTTTGCCTCTGGGATTTATTGTGAATTGTTAGTATCGCTCTTTGGTCTGCTCTGCACTCTTGTTCAAAATTACACTGCTAATCCATTATGTTACATGCTGTTTCTTTGCAATTATGAAATTTACTAGCAATTTCTAAGTGAAATTAGTTTTAGAGTAAACCCTACACCAGTGTGTTTTACTCATTGTTGTGTGTGGGAGTCAGATGTGTTCACACACTTATAGGTGGGCTTTAGACGGGCCGGGCGGGGCTAATAGCCTCGAGACTGGAGCACTGAACCCCAAACCCCTGCGTTTCCTGAAGCTCCACAGCGCTTCACTAAAACACACACATAACACACCTCTCTCAGGGACAACGGCACACACACACACCATTTCACCAACAAATGGAAGTTTTATTAGAAAGAAATCACTGGAAACTAGCGAGATCACGAAAAACAAAAAAAATAGTGTATAAATATTTCTGCCTTGATCAGAAACCACATCGGATCACAAACAGAAGGTATTCAAACATGAAAGTGAGTTTTAAGCTAAAATGATGTTAAAAGTCTTGAATGCTGATGTTAGCTGGTATTGAATCATCCATGCGTGTGTGTGTGTGTGTGTGTGTGTGTGTGTGTGTGTGTGTGTGTGTGTGTGTGTGTGTGTGTGTGTGTGTGTGTAAAGCACATGAGAAATGAAGCTGTGTGTTGACAAGCACTGGTTCACATGCAGCAGTGCTGATTAAAGAAGAGTGTGTGACGGTCCACTAGTGAAACTTGCGTTAGATCTTCATGATGTGAATGTGAATGTGAGGAAATGCCCTTGCAGAGAGAGAAGGGACACATGGCATCATCACGATGTTCAATGGGGTGTTCGTGAAACAGATTGAATGTCTACAGCTGGAGCATCTTCAGCGTAACGTGAGCCGCATGCTAATATAGACAGCGAGTGTGTTTCCTCTCGGATCCACGTGTTACGGATGCGCTCGGGAAGAGTGTGTGTGACGCCGGGCCACGGACGACTTCGCATGCATTCGGATCCAATCTCATCCAGCGTTCTGCCTGGTTTAGCGATTCTTCCACTGATGTTGAGCTTGTCAACAGAGGCGGTTCTTCTTCGACCGCGGAGCGTGGCTGAGTGTGAGAGGATTACGATGACAACAAATGTCCCGCTGAAGAAAACATTCTGCTAAACATCTCATTCGTGTCCACAGAGCACAGGCATCGGTCCGATTCTAACCTGTAGAAGTGACAGAAATCTCTCAGATTTTATTAAAATATCTTTCATTTGTGTTTCGAAGATGAACGAAAGTCTCATGGGTTTGGAACGACATGAAGGCGAGTAATTAATGAACGAATCTTCATTATAGTGTGAACTATCCTTTAATGCAGAATAAACATCTGAAGGCGTCGGAAATTCTGAGAGTCATGGAGAGAGACAGAAACACACACACACACACACACACACACACACACACACACACACACACACACACACACACACACACACACACACACACACACACACACACACACACAAGGTTATAAAGCCACTTCACAGTCAGACAGACTCATGACAATTAAAACGCACACACACACACACACACACACACACACACACACACACACACACACACACACACACACACACACACACACACAGCTGACGGGCCAAGCGTGGACAGATGGGTCTGATTGTGATGGAAATGAAGAGTGACCCTTTGAACACGCGGCTCTTTTGAGTTCGAGATGATCTTTATTTCTGAGTTTCAGCAGGGGTTCGTTGCTCAGTTCTCGGTTCTCTCGGTTCTCATTTCTCGATCTCGGTTCTCTCGGACTGATTAAGTTTCTGTGATTCGACTCGTGCCGAATCTCCAGTAATCTGTCATCAGAGACTGTAACATCAGATTATGAGTGTGTAGAGTCACACACTGTAAAATCCAACAGTGATTCTAGCTAACACTTTTTAGTTAACTTGACTTAATGTCTTAACTTAATTGTAAAAAACTAGTAATGTGTACTATTCACACACTATGTTTTGTTTACTCAGAAAACCCAAGTTAAGGTTAATTGATTGGTTTGAGTGTGTGTTTTAGGCGGGAAAATTCTTAATGGACTTTTCACTCATTCCCTCCACTTCTGCAGTTTGCATTCACTCATTTCCCAAAGTCATCTTGAATGTTGAATTGTCAATAAAACAAAAAAAATTGAGAGAACATCACATAAGCTGCACTTCATAAATTGATGTTGATTTTCCTAAAATGTTTTAGTCGCCATTATGGTGATCAGTGTTCCCTTTGGTTGGGCACTTGACTCTTCATTTATACTATTGTAATTCTCTTCCCATTGATGCAGCGATGCAACAAGACATCAGTTATTTAGTTTCAAAAGAAGAGAAGTTATATATACTGTATATCTATAATCAATATTTCATGTCAATTTATGATCTTTTATCATTTTGCTGCTACCACTTATGTCTTAAACACCTTGTGAAACTTTTAATTGGATTTATATAATCCCTCTATATTTGTGACATTCTTGCATTGATCATGCTTGAGTCACACAACAATGATAATTATATTTTATTTAAAGTAAATTATCAAGTGCTCTCTACAGTTCTTTTTTAGTTACTAGAACTCTTGTGTAAGTGATCCTATTTCACCATACTTGTTTTTTAAGGCAATCGGTTTGCATGTTTTTTTTAAGTAAGTCCAACTAATTAGATTTTACAGTGCAGATATGATGAACATTGGGAATCAAGACCAAGAATACAGGGAGACACGTTTGAAACTCAATCCAGTGTGTGTGTGTGTGTGTGTGTGTGTATGCTAATATCCATCGATTTCCGTCTGTTTGTGCTGTTGTTCTGCTGCCAGTGTGAATAAGAGGGACGAGTGTAAGTGTCCATCTGTTTGTGTTGTTCTGATGCACACACACACACACACTCTCAGAAATCAAACATCAGCGTGACGCCGTCCTTTACGCAGAGACGAGTAACAGATGCGCAGCGACACACAGATTTCCTTTCGTCACGCTGTTCGAGAAGCAGAGAAACAGAAACACTCGTAGATTTAAAAGCTTCTCTCAGTCAAACTGAACACAAAATACACACAATCACTCATGACAAATATGACAAAACACTTCTGAATAAAATAACTGTGGACTGCAATAGAAATGAATATGAGCCTCATCTGGGGGTTTGTGTGTGTGTGTGTGTGCTGTAAAGGGGCGATGCTCCTGTTAGATGGGATTAATTCACTAATTAAGGCTTTAATGAAGAAGGTTTTTCCTCCAGCTTTCAGAGATGCTGCCGCTGAACGTGAACGAGGACAAACATCCTCTATCCACCGGCAAACATTAATCACAGTCGAGACGTGCGTCCTTTACATGTGATGAGTTATTCATCGAGCCGCTCGAGCAACACACACTCGATCTGACAGAGAAAACACACTTCATCTCGTCTTGTAACAGCTACATGTGACTCTGTGAACGACTGGTGTGTGTTAAACACACTGGTATCTTGAGAGTGTTTCACAATCACAATAAAGGGTCGGATTGTTTCGTAAGGAGATCGCTCAAACATCGTCGTTTGCTGTCGTTCCAAACCTGCATTTCTGTGCAACACAAAATAAGATATTCTGAAGAACATTGGTTCATGAAATATTAATGTCCAGAAACCTTCCTCAGTTCTCTGAGTTTCATCAGACAACTGTGTGTGTGTGTGTGTGTGTGTGTGTGTGTGTGTGTGTGTGTGTGTGTGTGTGTGTGTGTGTGTGTGTGTGTGTGTGTGTGTGTGTGTGAGAGTGTGAGTGCGTCAGTGAGTGTGTGTGTGTGAGTGTGAGTGTGTGTGTGTGTGTGTGTCAGTGAGTGTGTCAGTGAGTGTGAGTGTGTCAGTGAGTGTGTGTGTGTGTGTGTGTGTGTCTGAGTGTGTGTGTGTGTGTGTTTGTGTCTGAGTGTGTGTGTGTGTGTGTGTGTGTGTGTGTGTGTGTGTGTGTGTGTGTGTGTGTGTGTGTGTGTGTGTGTGTGTGTGTGTGTGTGTGTGTGAGAGTGTGAGTGCGTCAGTGAGTGTGTGTGTGTGAGTGTGTGTGTGTGTGTGTGTGTGTGTGTGTGTGTGTCTGAGTGTGAGTGTGTCAGTGAGTGTGTGTGTGTGTGTATGTGTGTGTGTCAGCGTTTCTTCTGTATGTGATGTGGTTTCACCACTGGACTCGTCCACAGTCTCGGACTAACGATCCTCCGCTCTTCGATTAGCCCTCAGACTAGCTCAGACTCAGAACGGCTCAGAAACTGAAAAGCACAAAGCGTCGTCCGTCGCTGTCGATTAGCGGCTAGCTCCTCAGCGCGTCACTAATGTACGCTAATGGGAGGAAACGTCCCAGATGAGTTTAGCGAGAGCCTGTGGATGTTGTGACACGCGTCAGAGCGCTTTAGCTTCAGCGTGACGTCGTGCAGCGAAACCACGTCATCCACGACCGGTCTTCATGATGATTCCCTGAGGCGCGACTTTACCGCGTGTGTGTGTGTGTGTGTGTGTGTGTGTGTGTGTGTGTGTGAGTGAGTGAGTGAGTGCTAACGCGGTTAGGGCTGTTGTTGGACATGATGCAAGTCAAAAACACTGTAATGCACGTCCTCGAGCGGCTTATTAGCGGTGCTAGCACTCATAACCAGCGTTACACATCAAACTTCTACAGCGGGAAACTCGTCTGCGGCTTCAGTGACGAACTCTATAGCCTTAAAGTTCACAGCACAACACAAACACTTCCAAACTTCTGTCATGTGTAAATCATTATGAGCGTATGGAAGAGTTTGGCATGATGATATTAGCCAGGACACAGGGAACATATGATCAAAGTTATGATCAAACGTTCTTCCAGTTAATAAACGTTTATTCAGTGTTGTTTAGGGTCTCATTTCTAGAACTGGATCTTTACTGAAAGTGTTCGTGTGCCGAAAGTGTTCGCACGGTTTTAGAAGTCTGGATATTTTTTTGCTTAATAACCATATATGGAGCTGACAACGCCCCGTTTTATTATGCATATCCTCATCTGCATATCATTTGCATATGCATATTCATCCACATGATTCCATGTTTACAAGACATTAGGAGAATATGAGATACGGATGTGCGTCACATTACATTGCTAACAATCATTTAGTAGCCTATCCTTGCCTTGTTTTAGAATATGAATATGCATATGTAAATGATATGCAGATGAGGATATAGTAAACGAGGCGTTGTCAGCTGATATACGGTTACTTCGGGGAGGAGACGCGTGTGCACACACTCTTCCTCTGACTGGGGTTATAAAGGGAATGTCGCGCAGGTTCTGGCTAAAAGTGTTTAAAACGCCAGAACGCCTTTATAACCCCAGTCAGAGGAAGAGTGTGTGCACATGAAAAATATTGTTAGACGCTTATATACGCCATAATAACGTTTTCATAACTTGGCAAAACATTATTAGAATATTTTTATTTGGCGGTGCATCACTGACCCTGAATCAGTGTTTAAGCCTCATGACAGCAGAGGTGTGTGTGTGTGTGTGTGTGTGTGTGTGTGTGTGTGTGTGTGTGTGTGTGTGTGTGTGTGTGCGTGCGTGTGTGTGTGTGTGTGTGTGTGTGTGTGTGTGTGTGTGTGTGTGTGTGTGTGTGTGTGTGTGTGTGTGTGAGTAAGTATGCGTGTGTGTGTGTGTGTGTGCGTGCGCGTGTGTGTGAGTGTGTTTGTGTGTGTGTGTGTGTGCGCGCGCGTGTGTGTGTGTGAGTGTGTGTGTGTGTCTGGACTGGCTGTAAAACATGGCTCTCAGTGATGTACGAGCACTTCCAGAGATTAGTGACGCTCACGTGGTCCGAGTCTCCAATCACAGCATCACAGCCGCTTCCACTGCGAACACGTGTAATTACTCATTCTCAGCGTGATGAACTGTTGAGCTGAAGAGCTCTCGAGATGAGTATGAAAATGAAAAGCGCAGCACGCCATCTTTGACTTTAACCCTCGGATAGCGCTGTCGAATCACACTGAACATGCTGGCATCGGCTTCCCAGGTAAACGCATCTTGACTTGACATTTTCTTTCATTATCTGTCAAGTTAGTGTCCACTGATGTCTGAGTCTATAACACACGGATCTGATAATGATGCTGTGGTACAGAAGTCACTGTGTTGATGCTGTGATTGACAGCTGTCCGTCATGATGTTCTGCAGATGAGCTTCACACACTGGCGAGCTCAAAGGATCCGATGCAAACTGGTTTCCGACTATTAAATAACACTATTTGATCAATGCTTAAATTACTGATTAATTGCACTTTTCAGCATTTACACGAGCGCTCCTGCTCTTAGGTTGCACTACTTGAACTCGTTTGCACGGTTCCTCAGAACAAAGCTTCTGGAATAAACAAGAGATAATATCATTTAAAACCTCCAGTCTGATCTTACAGTGACTCTTTCTGAGAGTTACACAGTTACACCAGTAGGTGGCGACAAGTGACTGCATTATAAATGAGTTCATTCGTTCAGTCATTCGTTCAACTGAGTCGTTCAACAGCACTGATTCATTCAGGAACTAAACAAGCATCTGTCTTTACAAGTGAGTCATTGAATCATTCACTTAAACGATTCATTCACTCAAACTCTCTCTCTCACACACACACACACACACACACACAGCCTGAGTTTATGAGTCATTGAATCACTCATTTAAACGATGAAACTGAATTATTCAGGAACTGCATTCGTTCGTTCGCATTTATTTTCATTGGCAGAGCAAAAATAAAATGACTGTCAATACTTCGAGTAAGTTAGTCAATAATAACTTGTTATGTTACTGTTGTACTAAAGCGATTCTGGACAAACAATCCAGTGTTACTGCAGTGACTCAGTGTGTGTGTAAGCAGAGGTGTGTGTTACTCTGGTGAACAGCCGGTTGTGTGTTGCAGTGACTCAGTGTGTTTGTGTGTGTGTGTGTGTGTGTGTAAGCAGAGGTGTGTGTTACTCCAGTGAACAGCCGGTTGTGTGTTGCAGTGACTCAGTGTGTGTGTGTGTGTGTGTAAGCAGAGGTGTGTGTTACTCCAGTGAACAGCCGGTTGTGTTCTCAGTGTGAGAAGCAGGAGCGGCGACACACACACACTGTGTGAACATGAAAACTGAAATATTGCACAGACTCATCCTGAGCCCAAGAGATGCCAGTGGAGACTCACAGATGCGGATGCGCTTGTTTCAATCAGTTCACACACACACACACACACACACTGACGGAGTTTAAGAGGAGAGAACCACCACGACTCCAGAAGCAGCGACGAGTAAAACCTGAACCCGGATCGATCCGGAGCGAGAGTGTGGAACTGGATCCAGAGAAAAAGAGATTGAGATGAAGCAGTCACAGAACGAAAGAGCCCTGAAACGCAGATACACAAACACACACACACGCAGACGCACACACACGCAGACACACGCAGACAAACACAGACACAGACAAACGCAGACGCAGACACACACAGACGCAGACACACGAAGACGCAGACACACAAACGCAGACACACGCAGACGCAGACACACAGACGCAGACACACGCAGACGCAGACACACAGACGCAGACACACGAAGACGCAGACACACAGACGCAGACACACTGTTACGACCCTGCGTTCCCCTTGCTCGCCTGCTGGGGGCGGTGTTCTTCAGGAGGGCGTGGGAGATTGCACACCCCTGTTACCTGCTCTCGATTTGATTGTGGAGAGGATAAAACCTTGGATCCTACCCTCTCCACACCACTTCGTCCAGGGGATTGGCAGCCTCTGGAGGAGTCACTTGTTTTGCGACATTTATATTTGTTTACAGACCTTACCAACCTTTTCTTATTTCCCATTTGGATTATGATTTTGTCCCCTTATGATTGTGAACCCTAGACTTTGTTATCTTAAGTTATTTACACTTTTGTTGTAAGCTAATAAAAACTTCTTGCAAGTAATTTTCTTGTACTTGTATCCCTTTATGTGCGGTCAAAACGAGCTGGCCGTAACATAAATTGGGGGCTCATCCGGGATCCTATGGGGGTAGGAAACGTTGGTAAGTATGGGTTGTATGTGTGTATGTTTTTGTGAATGGATTCCTTTATAAACGAGAACTCTGGTGAGTTAGAGTGTTTCCAGCTGGATTGTGAATACAATCCTTCCGTCGGAGCACTGTTTGTTGTTTTGTTTTGTTATTTTGCCTTTCTTGTTTTTGGAGGTTATCCTGGGTGGAGATTAACTCTCTGTAGGGGGTACGCTTCCGGACTTTCAGTTTGACTGATTGTCGCGGAGTTCAGCGTTTAATGTCGCCTCGAGCCCGGTACATCTCTGAAGACCAGGTAGGATTTAGTTAGTGTTTTTCTGAGTTAGGAGCTGGAGTTTTCTCATATTATAAATGGTAAATCCATTTTGCAAAAATAAATGAGGATAAATTGTCGCTTTTGTGTATAGTGCGGTTTATTTTCGCGCGTACACTGTGTTTTGACTTGTGGGAAGTCTTTAGAAGTTTTTTTGAATGAGCATGCGTTGCGTAATACAGTGACGTAGTGTTTTGAAGTAGTGGCTTATGGGAGTTGTATTTCGGGTAAACAGCGTTTCACGTGTGGTAGTTAGTGGTCTCGTTTTGTGATTGTGCGTATACATATACGAACAAAATGTCTTCGGTGATAGAAGATTTCTTTGCGTGTCCATCAGAAGCTTTGCTTGAGAGTTGTACAAAGGAGCAGTTGGTGCAAATCGCCGAACGCTTCAGTGTCGATTTTACTTCTCAAGAGAAGAGGCTGAAGGAAACAATGGTGACTACTCTGAAGCGGTCACTTGTTGATAGAGGAGTTATAGAGGTAAGCACTGAGTTAATTACTCCTAGTGAATCGTTTGTGTCTACTCCTGCTGAGGTTTATAGTGAAAGTGAGACGAAATTTCCAGAATTGTCTTTGCAAGAGAAGCAATTGTGTTTAGATGCCGCGAAAATTCGTGCTGAACGTGATGATCGCGCTATGAAAGAGCGAGCGGTAGAGAGAGAATTCGAAGAGAGAAAATTAAATCATCAGTTAGCTATGCGAAGAATGGAGCTTGATTTAGAAGAGAGAACGCTTCAGTTAGAGAAGGAACGTGAAGAGAGAACGCTTCAGTTAGAGAGAGAACGTGACGAGAGAGCATTTGAGATAAAGAAGTTGGAGTTAGAATTAGCAGCAAAGACAGCTGAAGCTTCACAAGCGAATGTGCCTCCTGTTCCACAACAGCATGCGAATGCAGGTGAACCTGTGTTTGATGTTCACAGAAATATGAGGTTAGTGCCGCCATTTTCTGAAAAGGAAGTGGATAAATATTTCTATCACTTTGAACGTGTTGCTTTATCCATGAAATGGCCGAAAAGCTTTTGGACTTTATTATTACAGTGTGTGTTCACAGGTAAAGCTCAGGAAGTTTATTCAGCACTCTCATTGGAACAGAGTGGTGAGTATGATGTTGTGAAATCTGCTGTGTTACATGCATATGAACTCGTGCCTGAGGCATATCGTCAGAAATTTAGGACTTTGAGTAAAGCTGATGAATGTACTCATGTTGAATTTGCCAGAGAAAAAGAGAACTTATTTGATCGTTGGTGCACTTCAATGAAAGTTACAACTAAAGAGCAGTTAAGGGAATTAGTACTCTTAGAGGAGTTCAAACATTGTGTTCCTCATGTTGTAGCTACACATCTCACTGAACATAAGGTGAATACACTTTCTGAAGCTGCTATCATGGCTGATGAATTTGTGTTAACCCATCATGGGTCATTCAGTTCAGTCGGTCTTAAAACCAACAATATGAGTAAGTCTAAGTCTTGTTTTCAACCTAAGACAAAGTCTCCTGTGTTGAGTAGGAATATTAAGTCGACAGATGCTGAATATTTTAGTAAACCTGTACTCTCACGAGACATGGTTTGCTTTTATTGTAAAAAGCCTGGTCATAAAATATCTGACTGTCTGATACTCAAGAAGAAAGAGAGATTGTCGAAATCTGTTGCTTTGGTTTCTACCTTACCAGTTATTGTTGACATTTGTGATGAGAAAGATTGTCATTTATCTGGTTCTAGTGATAAATCTGCTAATCAGGGTATAACTTCTGTTGATTATACACCCTTTATCACTGAGGGAAATGTGTCATTGCCTGGTTCAAATGAAACGGTGCCAGTGCGTCTTCTTCGAGATACAGGGGCTGCGCAGTCGTTTCTGTTAGAGGGAACTTTACCCTTGACTTCTGAAACCGCTACTGGAACTCATGTACTAGTGCGAGGTTTTGAGATGAGGTTCGTTGAAGTGCCTTTGCATCGCATCCATCTTTCATCTGCCGTTGTATCTGGTGAAGTAGTAGTTGGTGTTCGTGCTGCACTGCCAGTGCCTGGGATTACATTCATTCTGGGAAATGATTTAGCTGGTGGGAATGTTTGGGGACGGAGTGATGTGGCAGCTCCACCCATAATAGCATCTACACCTAGGAAATCTGATGTTGGAAATGGCAAAGAATTTCCTGATTTGTTTCCAGCATGTGCAGTTACTCGATCAATGGCTAAACCATTATCTGAAAGTCAAGTTGAAGTTCCACTGCATGATACCTTCTTCTATACTGTTCATACAGGTGATTCCGGATCAGATGTGTCTAAATGTCCTGAGCCGAGAGATCTGAAGTCCTGTTCTTCGTTGTCTTCTGACCAGAGAGAGTCGACAGTGTTGCGACATGAATCTAACGATACATCAGAGGTTCTGTCCACTCTTGAGAAAACCAATGTTGATCTCTCTGATGTTGATGATTGTTCTCTGACTTCTTTGTTCCAGATGTCTCGAGAGGATTTGATTAGAGCTCAACAGAGCGACGACAGTCTTAAAACTTTATTCTCTGAAGTAGAGCTTAAGAAATGTTCTGATCCTCTCTCCTCTTCGTACCTTCTTGATGATGGTCTGCTTTGTCGGAAAGTGGTCCTGCATAAAGATGTTTTTCAAGAACCTAAAAATCAGATTGTGGTTCCTTTTATAATGAGGGATTCTGTGTTGCATTTGGCTCATCAAGGACTTTCTGGTCATACAGGAGTTCGTAAAACGTACGATCGAGTCTTGCGACAGTTCTATTGGCCTAAGGTGAAACGGGATGTGGCAAAACATATTCGATCTTGTCATACATGCCAGATCACCGGTAAGCCAAACCAAAAAGTTCCTGTTGCTCCGTTGCAACCTATTTCCGTCGTGTCCACTCCTTTTGAACATTTGGTGGTTGACTGTGTTGGTCCTTTGCCTCGGTCCAAGACTGGTCACCAATACCTTTTAACCGTTATGTGTCAGACTACTCGTTATCCGGCTGCTTATCCGTTAAGGTCCATCACCACAAAATCTGTCTTGAAGGCTCTCACTAATTTCATGTCGACCTTTGGAATTCCTAAAGTCATTCAGTCCGATCAAGGTCCGAACTTCATGTCGAAACAGTTCTCAAAAGCCCTGCGTCAACTTCGAGTAAATCACAATATTTCTAGCGCTTATCATCCGCAGAGTCAAGGAGTCCTTGAGAGGTTTCATCAAACCCTGAAGTCCCTTTTAAGGTCATATTGTGTGGAACTCGATGCAGATTGGGAGGAAGGTCTGCCATGGATGTTGTTAGCGATACGTGAGGTAATTCAAGAAAGTCTTGGGTTTAGCCCGAATGAATTGGTGTTCGGACATGTGGTGAGAGGACCTACGGCTGTGTTAGCTGAGGAGTGGCGTTTACCTAAACTGTCTGAAAACCTTTCGGATTATGTGAGCGGATTTCGGCGTAGATTATATGAGGCAAGAGCTCTCGCTAAAAAGAAGTTGAGTAAGACTCAACTAAAGATGCGACAACGCTTTGATAGGAAAGCTAAGTTAAGAGAATTTCAGGTGGGTGATCAAGTACTTGCTTTGCTGTCCCTACCTGCTAATCCGTTTCAAGCTAAATTTACAGGCCCTTACAGTGTAGTTAAACGTCTTTCTGATAACAATTATCTGTTGAATACTCCTGACCGGAGAAAAAAAGTACAAGTTTGTCACAGTAACCTGTTGAAATTGTATACAGCTCCTGTTCGTTCTGTCAATGTGGTAAACCTTTGTGACTCTCTTTCAGAATCATCTCCTCTCTCACACAAAACGAGTGGGTATTCTTTGGAGAATGCTGATGAGGACGAGGGTTTTCTTTCTCGAGAAAAAGTTGACGGGCGACTGAAAAACTCTGAGATTCTTCTTAATCTGTCCTCTCATCTTTCTTATCTGACAGAGAAGGAGAGGAGTGATGTCACTGAGTTGGTGATGTCATTTCCCTCTCTTTTCCGTGATGTTCCTGGTCGTACTTCTATCATAGAACATGATATCGACGTAGGAGCCTCGTGTCCTGTTAAACAGAACGCATATCGAGTCAATCCTTTTAAAAGAGATTTGCTGAAACAAGAGGTGAACTATCTACTTGCTCATGATCTGGCTGAATGTAGTTTTAGTTCGTGGAGTTCCCCTTGTGTTTTAGTAAATAAACCTGATGGATCATATCGCTTCTGCACAGATTATCGAAAACTCAACTCTGTGACAAAGCCGGACTGCTTCCCGTTACCTCGAATTGATGATTGCGTCGATCATGTTGGCTCTGCCTGTTATGTCAGCAAATTCGACCTCTTGAAGGGGTATTGGCAGGTGCCTTTGACTAGTCGGGCGAAAGAATTATCTGCTTTCGTTACGCCTGATGCTTTCCTACAGTATACGGTTATGCCTTTCGGGGTTCGAAATGCACCTGCGACTTTTCAGCGACTCGTAAACCGTATACTGTATGGAATGTCAGGATGTGAGGCATATCTTGACGACATTGTGTTGTATAGTTCATCTTGGTCTGAACATCTTGACCAGATCAAAGAACTGTTTTCTCGTTTAGCCAAAGCTAATCTTACGGTTAATCTCGCTAAGTCCGAATTCGCGAAGGCAACCGTTACCTATTTAGGTAAGATAGTGGGAAATGGTTGTGTAAGACCCATTGAGACTAAGGTCGAAGCTATCTGTAATTTTCCCGCTCCCACCACTCGTCGTGAACTCCGACGGTTCCTTGGAATGGTGGGATATTATCGGAGTTTTTGCGAAAATTTTGCCAATGTAGTTTCACCTCTTACTGATTTATTGAGTCCGAAGTTGTCTTTCCAGTGGACTGAACCTTGTCAGCAAGCTTTCGAAAATTGCAAGGCTTTGCTGGCATGTGCCCCTGTTTTAACAGCTCCAAACTTTGCCAAGCCTTTTATTCTTGCAATAGATGCAAGTGCTTGTGGTACAGGTGCTGTTCTCCTGCAGGAGGACTCGAACCAGGTTCAACATCCTGTAAGTTACTTTTCTAAAAAACTTAACCGACATCAACAGGTATATTCTACCATTGAGAAAGAAGCTCTTGCTCTAGTGTTGGCTGTTCAACATTTTGAAATATATCTAGGATCAATTTCTGCACCGATTATTATCTATACGGATCATAATCCTTTGGTCTTTTTGAATCGGATGAGAAATAGAAATCAGCGACTCATGCGATGGAGTCTTATCTTACAACCTTTCCATCTCGAGATCAAACATATTCGAGGAAAAGACAACGTTATAGCTGACGCACTGTCTAGAGTGTAACATAATTTTTGTATTGTCCGTTCTTTTCTTTGCATCTCTAGGGCCCAGAGGTGTTGAGGAATGAAGAGAAGACGACATACCTCTAGAGCACCAGAACTTTTATTGTGTTTGTTCTGGGTAGTGCTTAACTGTCTTTTCCCTTTGTTTTTGTTTTAGATTCGTTGCCGAATCTTTTTTTTTGTAGGGAGGTGTTACGACCCTGCGTTCCCCTTGCTCGCCTGCTGGGGGCGGTGTTCTTCAGGAGGGCGTGGGAGATTGCACACCCCTGTTACCTGCTCTCGATTTGATTGTGGAGAGGATAAAACCTTGGATCCTACCCTCTCCACACCACTTCGTCCAGGGGATTGGCAGCCTCTGGAGGAGTCACTTGTTTTGCGACATTTATATTTGTTTACAGACCTTACCAACCTTTTCTTATTTCCCATTTGGATTATGATTTTGTCCCCTTATGATTGTGAACCCTAGACTTTGTTATCTTAAGTTATTTACACTTTTGTTGTAAGCTAATAAAAACTTCTTGCAAGTAATTTTCTTGTACTTGTATCCCTTTATGTGCGGTCAAAACGAGCTGGCCGTAACAACACGCAGACGCAGACACACAAACGCAGACACACGCAGACGCAGACACACAGACGCAGACACACGAAGACACAGACACACAGACGCAGACACACGCAGACGCAGACACACAGACGCAGACACACGCAGACACAGACACACAGACGCAGACACACGCAGACACAGAAACACAGACGCAGACACACGCAGACGCAGACACACAGACGCAGACACACGCAGACACAGACACACAGACGCAGACACACGCAGACGCAGACACACAGACGCAGACACACGCAGACGCAGACACACAGACGCAGACACACGCAGACACAGACACACACACGCAGACACACAGACGCAGACACACAAACGCAGACACACAAACGCAGACACACAAACGCAGACACACAGACGCAGACACACGCAGACGCAGACACACAGACGCAGACACACAGACGCAGACACACAGACGCAGACACACGCAGACGCAGACGCACAGAAGCAGACACACAGACGCAGACACACAGACGCAGACACACGCAGACGCAGACGCACAGACGCAGACACACAGACGCAGACACACAGACGCAGACACACAGACGCAGACACACAGACGCAGACACACGCAGACGCAGACACACAGACGCAGACACACAGACGCAGACACACAGACGCAGACACACGCAGACGCAGACACACAGACGCAGACACACAGACGCAGACACACGCAGACACACAAACGCAGACACACAAACGCAGACACACACAGACGCAGACACACACAGACGCACACACAAGCAGACGCAGACACACACACAGACGCAGACACACACACACACACACGCAGACACAGACACACACACACGCAGACGCAGACACACGCAGACGCAGACACGCAGAC
Organism: Rhinichthys klamathensis goyatoka; assembly: GCF_029890125.1. NCBI lineage: Eukaryota > Metazoa > Chordata > Actinopteri > Cypriniformes > Leuciscidae > Rhinichthys > Rhinichthys klamathensis. The sequence goes on from NW_026606809.1 coordinate 95,476, forward strand.
GCAGACACACGCAGACGCAGACACACAGACGCAGACACACGCAGACACACAGACGCAGACACACAAACGCAGACACACACAGACGCAGACACACACAGACGCACACACAAGCAGACGCAGACACACACACAGACGCAGACACACACACACGCAGACACAGACACACACACAGACACACACACAGACGCAGACACACAAACGCAGACACACACAGACGCAGACACACACACAGACGCACACACAAGCAGACGCAGACACAGACACACACACAGACGCAGACACACACACACGCAGACACAGACACACACGCAGACTCACAAGTAGACGCAGACACAGACACACACACAGACGCAGACACACACAGACGCACACACAAGCAGACGCAGACACAGACACAAACACAGACGCAGACACACACAGACGCACACACATGCAGACGCAGACGCAGACACAGACACACACACAGACGCAGACACACACAGACGCAGACACACACAGACGCACACACAAGCAGACGCAGACACAGACACACACACAGACGCAGACACACAGACGCAGACACACACACAGACGCAGACGCACACACAAGCAGACGCAGACGCACAGACGCAGACGCACACACACACAGACGCACACACACACACACACACACAGACGCACACACACAGATGCAGACGCAGACACACACAGATGCAGACGCAGACACACACAGATGCAGACACACACAGACGCACACACAAGCAGACGCAGACACACACACGCAGACGCACAGACGCACACACACACACACACACAGACGCACACACACAGATGCAGACACACACACACACACACAGACGCACACACACAGATGCAGACACACACACACACACACACACAGACGCACACACACAGATGCAGACACACACACACACACACACACACACACACACAGACGCACACACACAGATGCAGACACACACACAGACGCAGACACACACAGACGCAGACACACACAGACGCAGACACACACAGATGCACACACACACAGACGCACACACAAGCAGACGCAGACACACACACGCAGACGCACACACAAGCAGACGCAGACACACACACGCATACACACATGCAGACGCAGACACACACGCAGACGCACACACACAAACACACACGCGCTGCAGAAGAACTGAGCTGATGAGTTTCCTACAGACGAGCAGCTGCTGCGACACACAGACGCACACACACACACACACACACTCAGTGTTTAGAGCTTCTGTCGCAGGAGTCGTTCCTCTCATTAATATCTGGCATCATGGAATCATCATAATCCCACAGCTCTCGATGAACATGCAGAGTTTCACACACACACACACACACACACACACACCATAAAACCTCTCAGTGAACCCAACCTTCATGGATCCGCCGATGCCGATAGAGAAGCTTTAAGAGTGTATCGTGTGATAATGAACTGCAGAAATGAACAACTGATGTTTAATTAAGATACTCAACATGTTAGAGATGGAAAACACGTATATCTATTCAGATATAACACACACTCGCTCACATACACAGCAACACATCTGCTTCCAATTCAGATGTTTGGAGAGAATTATCAATCAGTGTATAAAACATAATTGTGCATTTGCATGAAAGCAGCAGGTGCGACATCTCCAATCTCTCTCTCAGTGTCTCTCGCTCAGTGTCTCTCTCTCAGTGTCTCTCGCTCAGTGTCTCTCTCTCAGTGTCTCTCTCAGTGTCTCTCGCTCAGTGTCTCTCTCTCAGTGTCTCTCTCTCAGTGTCTCTCTCAGTGTCTCTCTCTCAGTGTCTCTCTCAGTGTCTCTCTCTCAGTGTCTCTCTCAGTGTCTCTCTCTCAGTGTCTCTCTCAGTGTCTCTCTCTCAGTGTCTCTCTCTCAGTGTCTCTCTCAGTGTCTCTCGCTCAGTGTCTCTCTCTCAGTGTCTCTCTCAGTGTCTCTCGCTCAGTGTCTCTCTCTCAGTGTCTCTCTCTCAGTGTCTCTCGCTCAGTGTCTCTCTCTCAGTGTCTCTCTCTCAGTGTCTCTCTCTCAGTGTCTCTCTCTCAGTGTCTCTCTCTCAGTGTCTCTCTCTCAGTGTCTCTCTCAGTGTCTCTCTCTCAGTGTCTCTCTCAGTGTCTCTCTCAGTGTCTCTCTCTCAGTGTCTCTCTCAGTGTCTCTCGCTCAGTGTCTCTCGCTCAGTGTCTCTCTCTCAGTGTCTCTCTCTCAGTGTCTCTCTCTCAGTGTCTCTCTCAGTGTCTCTCTCTCAGTGTCTCTCTCAGTGTCTCTCTCTCAGTGTCTCTCTCAGTGTCTCTCTCTCAGTGTCTCTCTCTCAGTGTCTCTCTCAGTGTCTCTCTCTCAGTGTCTCTCTCTCAGTGTCTCTCTCTCAGTGTCTCTCTCAGTGTCTCTCTCTCAGTGTCTCTCTCTCAGTGTCTCTCGCTCAGTGTCTCTCTCAGTGTCTCTCTCTCAGTGTCTCTCTCTCAGTGTCTCTCTCAGTGTCTCTCTCAGTGTCTCTCTCTCAGTGTCTCTCTCTCAGTGTCTCTCTCTCAGTGTCTCTCTCTCAGTGTCTCTCTCTCAGTGTCTCTCGCTCAGTGTCTCTCTCAGTGTCTCTCTCTCAGTGTCTCTCTCAGTGTCTCTCTCTCAGTGTCTCTCGCTCAGTGTCTCTCGCTCAGTGTCTCTCTCTCAGTGTCTCTCTCAGTGTCTCTCTCTCAGTGTCTCTCTCAGTGTCTCTCTCTCAGTGTCTCTCTCTCAGTGTCTCTCTCAGTGTCTCTCTCTCAGTGTCTCTCGCTCAGTGTCTCTCTCAGTGTCTCTCTCTCAGTGTCTCTCGCTCAGTGTCTCTCTCTCAGTGTCTCTCTCTCAGTGTCTCTCGCTCAGTGTCTCTCTCAGTGTCTCTCTCTCAGTGTCTCTCTCAGTGTCTCTCTCTCAGTGTCTCTCTCAGTGTCTCTCTCTCAGTGTCTCTCTCAGTGTCTCTCTCTCAGTGTCTCGCTCAGTGTCTCTCTCTCAGTGTCTCTCTCAGTGTCTCTCTCTCAGTGTCTCGCTCAGTGTCTCTCTCTCAGTGTCTCTCGCTCAGTGTCTCTCTCTCAGTGTCTCTCTCTCAGTGTCTCTCTCAGTGTCTCTCTCAGTGTCTCTCTCTCAGTGTGTCTCGCTCAGTGTCTCTCTCAGTGTCTCTCTCAGTGTCTATCTCTCAGTGTCTCTCGCTCAGTGTCTCTCTCAGTGTCTCTCTCTCAGTGTCTCTCTCTCAGTGTCTCTCGCTCAGTGTCTCTCTCTCAGTGTCTCTCTCTCAGTGTCTCTCGCTCAGTGTCTCTCTCTCAGTGTCTCTCTCTCAGTGTCTCTCGCTCAGTGTCTCTCTCAGTGTCTCTCTCAGTGTCTCTCTCAGTGTCTCTCTCTCAGTGTCTCTCGCTCAGTGTCTCTCTCAGTGTCTCTCGCTCAGTGTCTCTCTCTCAGTGTCTCTCTCTCAGTGTCTCTCTCTCAGTGTCTCTCTCAGTGTCTCTCTCAGTGTCTCTCTCTCAGTGTCTCTCTCAGTGTCTCTCTCTCAGTGTCTCGCTCAGTGTCTCTCTCTCAGTGTCTCTCTCTCAGTGTCTCTCTCTCAGTGTCTCTCTCTCAGTGTCTCTCTCAGTGTCTCTCTCAGTGTCTCTCTCTGTGTCTCTCTCAGTGTCTCTCTCTCAGTGTCTCTCTCAGTGTCTCTCTCTCAGTGTCTCTCTCTCAGTGTCTCTCTCAGTGTCTCTCTCAGTGTCTCTCTCTCAGTGTCTCTCTCTCAGTGTCTCTCTCAGTGTCTCTCTCTCAGTGTCTCTCGCTCAGTGTCTCTCTCAGTGTCTCTCTCTCAGTGTCTCTCTCTCAGTGTCTCTCTCAGTGTCTCTCTCTCAGTGTCTCTCTCTCAGTGTCTCTCTCTCAGTGTCTCTCTCTCAGTGTCTCTCTCTCAGTGTCTCTCTCAGTGTCTCTCTCTCAGTGTCTCTCTCAGTGTCTCTCTCTCAGTGTCTCAGTGTCTCTCTCAGTGTCTCTCTCTCAGTGTCTCTCTCTCAGTGTCTCTCTCAGTGTCTCTCTCTCAGTGTCTCTCTCTCAGTGTCTCTCTCAGTGTCTCTCTCTCAGTGTCTCTCTCAGTGTCTCTCTCAGTGTCTCTCTCTCAGTGTCTCTCTCAGTGTCTCTCTCTCAGTGTCTCGCTCAGTGTCTCTCTCTCAGTGTCTCTCTCTCAGTGTCTCTCTCTCAGTGTCTCTCTCTCAGTGTCTCTCTCAGTGTCTCTCTCAGTGTCTCTCTCTGTGTCTCTCTCAGTGTCTCTCTCTCAGTGTCTCTCTCAGTGTCTCTCTCTCAGTGTCTCTCTCAGTGTCTCTCTCTCAGTGTCTCTCTCAGTGTCTCTCTCTCAGTGTCTCTCTCTCAGTGTCTCTCTCAGTGTCTCTCTCAGTGTCTCTCTCTCAGTGTCTCTCTCTCAGTGTCTCTCTCAGTGTCTCTCTCTCAGTGTCTCTCGCTCAGTGTCTCTCTCAGTGTCTCTCTCTCAGTGTCTCTCTCTCAGTGTCTCTCTCAGTGTCTCTCTCTCAGTGTCTCTCTCTCAGTGTCTCTCTCTCAGTGTCTCTCTCTCAGTGTCTCTCTCTCAGTGTCTCTCTCAGTGTCTCTCTCTCAGTGTCTCTCTCAGTGTCTCTCTCTCAGTGTCTCAGTGTCTCTCTCAGTGTCTCTCTCTCAGTGTCTCTCTCTCAGTGTCTCTCTCAGTGTCTCTCTCAGTGTCTCTCTCTCAGTGTCTCTCTCTCAGTGTCTCTCTCTCAGTGTCTCTCTCTCAGTGTCTCTCGCTCAGTGTCTCTCTCTCAGTGTCTCTCTCTCAGTGTCTCTCTCTCAGTGTCTCTCTCAGTGTCTCTCTCAGTGTCTCGCTCAGTGTCTCTCTCTCAGTGTCTCTCTCAGTGTCTCTCTCTCAGTGTCTCTCTCAGTGTCTCGCTCAGTGTCTCTCTCTCAGTGTCTCTCTCTCAGTGTCTCTCTCAGTGTCTCTCTCTCAGTGTCTCTCTCAGTGTCTCAGTGTCTCTCTCAGTGTCTCTCTCTCAGTGTCTCTCTCTCAGTGTCTCTCTCTCAGTGTCTCTCTCAGTGTCTCTCTCTCAGTGTCTCTCTCAGTGTCTCTCTCAGTGTCTCTCTCAGTGTCTCTCGCTCAGTGTCTCTCTCTCAGTGTCTCTCGCTCAGTGTCTCTCTCAGTGTCTCTCTCAGTGTCTCTCTCAGTGTCTCTCTCAGTGTCTCTCTCAGTGTCTCTCTCAGTGTCTCTCTCTCAGTGTCTCTCTCTCAGTGTCTCTCTCTCAGTGTCTCTCTCAGTGTCTCTCTCAGTGTCTCTCTCAGTGTCTCTCGCTCAGTGTCTCTCTCTCAGTGTCTCTCGCTCAGTGTCTCTCTCTCAGTGTCTCTCGCTCAGTGTCTCTCTCAGTGTCTCTCTCAGTGTCTCTCTCAGTGTCTCTCTCAGTGTCTCTCTCTCAGTGTCTCTCTCTCAGTGTCTCTCTCAGTGTCTCTCTCAGTGTCTCTCTCTCAGTGTCTCTCTCAGTGTCTCTCTCAGTGTCTCTCTCTCAGTGTCTCTCTCAGTGTCTCAATTCAATTCAATTCAGAAAGCTTTATTGGCATGACAAAAAAATACATTTTGTATTGCCAAAGCATCAAAACAACATAGAAAATGATTTAGAACATTTAGTACACAAAATAATAATACTGATAGCATAAAACCATAATAATAAAATAAACAAAGATTAATAAATAAAATATAAAGGATTTAGAAAACATCTCTGTACAAAACAAAAACAAGCAAAAAACAAACGAACACTGAACTTGGAATTGAACATATACATGTGTGTAGGTCTTAGGCTGTGAGTGAGTGTGTGTGTGTACTGTGTAGGTCTTAGGCTGTGAGTGTGTGTGTGTGTACTGTGTAGGTCTTAGGCTGTGAGTGTGTGTGTGTGTACTGTGTAGGTCTTAGGCTGTGAGTGAGTGTGTGTGTGTACTGTGTAGGTCTTAGGCTGTGAGTGTGTGTGTGTGTACTGTGTAGGTCTTAGGCTGTGAGTGTGTGTGTGTGTACTGTGTAGGTCTTAGGCTGTGAGTGTGTGTGTGTGTACTGTGTAGGTCTTAGGCTGTGAGTGTGTGTGTGTGTACTGTGTAGGTCTTAGGCTGTGAGTGAGTGTGTGTTTATTGGATGTTTGCTGGTCTCTGGTCGTCCCTCAGGATATGGCAGGATGATACAAATTTTGCAGCTATATTTGAGCATTTGGCTTCTTCGCCAAGAATGAAACGGAGTTTTTGGGTTGGATTACGGGTATTAAAATGGGGAAATATTTGATTAATTTTGGGGTAATAGTGGTCTCTGATGCGTTCATATTTTGGGCATTCTGTGAGGAAGTGCAGTTCGGTCTCCGTCACTCCCAGGGTGCAGTGCGGGCAGAGTCTGTCCTCACGGGAGAGCCAGGTCTGTCTGCGCCGGCCCGTCTCTATGGCCAGGCTGTGCTCGCTGAGTCTCTCACACACACACACACACACACACACACACACACACACACACTCCCGTCTCTATGGCCAGGCTGTGCTCGCTGAGTCTGTACATCGTCAGGCTTCTCCTGAGTCTCACATCACTCACTGTGCTCAGGTAGTTCGCAACAGTGTACTCTCGATTTAGTGCCGAATAACATTCCAGTTTGTGTTGGTTTTTAATGGTGTTTGTCCAATGGGTGATGTACTTGTCTTGTTCTGTGGTGATAATTTGTGCGGGCCGAATGTGTGTGAGTGTGTGTGTGTGCTGAGGCGAGCTGATCTCTGGAGGAGAGAGCCCAGTCAGTCTCAGCACCCGCTGGCACAGGGGACTCCTCGCTACGCTCAGCTCTTGGTGTTTTAGGGCTTTGTAATGGTATGTGTTGGGGTCGCTTGTTTTTAGGTGTTTCCAGAATTTGATGGCTCTTTTTTGGATGTTTAGAAGGAGAGGGTATTGGCCTAATTCTGCCCTGCATCCGTTGTTTGGTGTTTTCCTTTGGACTTTGAGGATTCGTTTACAGAAATCTAAATGTAGAGTTTCAATCGGATGTTTTTCCCAATTTAAAAAATCAAATTTGATAGAAGGACCCCACACTTCACTGCCATATAAAACAATTGGTTCAATTATTGATTTGAAAAGTTTGAGCCAAATTTGGATTGGGATGTCAATTTTGATGGATCTTTTTATGGCATAGAAAGCCCTTTGAGCTTTCTCTTTGAGTTCATTCACAGCCAAAGTAAAGTTGCCAGTTGGAGTTATTTTCAGGCCGAGGTAGGTGTATGTTTTTGTGCTCTCAATGGTTCTGTGTGATAGTGTGAATGTGTGTGTTGGTCCCTGAGATCTGGAGCGTTTCTGGAACATCATGACTCTAGTTTTCTGGAGGTTGACGGTCAGGGCCCAGGACTGACAGTAATCCTCCAGCAGATCCAGGCTGTCCTGAAGCCCCTCTTTAGTGGGCGACAGGAGGACCAGGTCGTCTGCGTAAAGAAGACACTTGATCTCGGTGTCGTGTAGAGTGAGACCTTGAAAGGGAGCATGTTCTAGCGTATCGGCTAATTGGTTGATGTAAATGTTGAAGAGGGTGGGGCTTAAACTGCAGCCCTGTCTCACTCCGCGCCCCTGGGGGAAAAACTCGGTTCTTTGGTTTCCAATTTTAACAGCGCATTGGCTGGCTGTGTACATCGATTTGATCAAATCATAGAATTTCCCCCCTATTCCACTGTCGATGAGTTTTAGGTATAGTCCTTCATGCCAGATTGAATCAAATGCTTTCTTGAAATCAATGAAACAAGCAAAAATTTGTTCTTTGTTTTGATGTACATATTTGTCAATTAGTGTTTGTAATGTAAAAATGTGGTCGGATGTGCGACATTTTGGAAGAAAGCCAATTTGGCATTTACTCAAGGCATTGTCTCTCTCAGTGTCTCTCTCTCAGTGTCTCTCTCAGTGTCTCTCTCAGTGTCTCTCTCTCAGTGTCTCTCTCAGTGTCTCTCTCTCAGTGTCTCTCTCTCAGTGTCTCTCTCAGTGTCTCTCTCTCAGTGTCTCTCTCTCAGTGTCTCTCTCTCAGTGTCTCTCTCTCAGTGTCTCTCTCAGTGTCTCTCTCAGTGTCTCTCTCTCAGTGTCTCTCTCAGTGTCTCTCTCTCAGTGTCTCTCTCAGTGTCTCTCTCAGTGTCTCTCTCAGTGTCTCTCTCAGTGTCTCTCTCTCAGTGTCTCTCTCAGTGTCTCTCTCAGTGTCTCTCTCAGTGTCTCTCTCAGTGTCTCTCTCAGTGTCTCTCTCAGTGTCTCTCTCAGTGTCTCTCTCTCAGTGTCTCTCTCAGTGTCTCTCTCAGTGTCTCTCTCTCAGTGTCTCTCTCAGTGTCTCTCTCAGTGTCTCTCTCAGTGTCTCTCTCAGTGTCTCTCTCAGTGTCTCTCTCAGTGTCTCTCTCAGTGTCTCTCTCAGTGTCTCTCGCTCAGTGTCTCTCTCTCAGTGTCTCTCGCTCAGTGTCTCTCGCTCAGTGTCTCTCTCAGTGTCTCGCTCAGTGTCTCTCTCAGTGTCTCTCTCAGTGTCTCGCTCAGTGTCTCTCTCAGTGTCTCTCTCAGTGTCTCTCTCAGTGTCTCTCTCAGTGTCTCTCGCTCAGTGTCTCGCTCAGTGTCTCTCTCTCAGTGTCTCTCTCTCAGTGTCTCTCGCTCAGCTTCTGTATCTCTCGCTCAGTGTCTCTCGCCCAGCTCCTGTCTCTCTCTCTTCTCTAGAGCATCAGCAGGAGCGCATCTGTCCATCTGTGATCTGACCGTCATCAGTTCATCGCTGTACGCGAGATCCAGAGGACAAGCACTCCATCGAGGACAACATCAGATCAGAGCCAAACACCATCACACTCTCACACACACAGCTGAACAAGAATAATCAATTCAAATTAATAATCAGATGAGACTCTAGAGCAGATCTACATGTTTCCCACACCTCTAGAATATCACAAAATACTAGTTGATATTATTACACTCACAAAAATCAATGTATTAGAGATTTCCAGGAAAAACAAACAGCTGTTTATATGAGCTTTATGAGTTATGAGTTATGTTAATCTGATTAAGAGAGGATGAAGGTGTGTATATCCTTCTCTCATCTCTATTCTAGACTTTGTTCCTTTAAACAATTCTGGAACTTCCCAGTTAACAAAAACAAAATGTTCTAAGAACGTTCTGCTAATGTTGCCATTAAGTTATTAAAATGTTTTTTTATGAATGTTCAAAGCGTCCAGTATTTTTTAATGTGTCAAACATGTTTTTCTTGGTTATATGAATGTTAAGGGAACATTCCATTCTTCAAACATTATGGAACGTTACTTTTAAATGTTCTCTGAACGTTCTGAAACAATTAGTAACATTTAAAAAACGTCCAACTAAAACGTTTCAGGTAAAAAAAAAAAAAACGTTCTGCCTAAATAATGTTTTTTCAATATAGTTCTGAGAACATTGTTAAAGAACTGATAACTTTAAACGAACGTTGTATTAATGTGAAGATTTGTTCATAACTTTGAGAGAACATGAATAAATAAATATTTCTGTTAAATAAATGTAAAGTGT
>NW_026606809.1:110000-180000 GCF_029890125.1 Rhinichthys klamathensis goyatoka
GATTTTCAATTAGACAACATTCCAAAGAAAACATGTTTGGATTTTACATAACTGCATTTTTTAATCATTCAGAGAGTAAGAAATACTTTTGTCTGATTTCATCTTGATATCTCTGTTTACATGTTGAAAATATAATGTTCATGTACTGTCTTTTTCCTTTTTTATTGCACTTGTTGAAACACATTAATAAAGAGATTTAAACTAGATACAAAGTGCAGCATATGGACTATACATGTATGTATAATATATATAATGTACTGCTTTGAAACAGCCTGGATTGTAAGATCTGCAGTGAGCGTCAGGATATTTTCAACCGCGTGATTTATTAAAATACAGTTGAATAAAACTGCATGTTAAACACTGAGTTTGATCTGAATGGTTGTGTTTGAGTCTCATAAAGACTGATGAAGATAATGATGATGAAGCCCAATAAAACATGTTGAACAAAACCATCACATGATCTTCACGAAGTTCTTCTGTCAATGGATTTAATTACTCTTATTATGCAACTAATAAGGTTGTGACTAATCTGATTAATTTCTCACAGGAACTCTCTCAACTAGATTAGTTATTTCTTAACGTAATTAGCATTGCAGAGTGCAGATTTCATTCAAATGAAAAGAAAGAAGCACATGCGGCTAATCCCAGAACGGCTATTAACTCGGGATTGGGGGGGTGAGAGGGGGGGGGGGGGGTATTCTGCTGTCGTATTTGATTTACATGCTGCTGTGAACACCTGTGTCTCGTGGCCACCAATAATTACCTTACTTGCCACCGTTTTCTCCTAATAATGGCCACGATTTACTAGGCCTCTTCTGTCCTCGGACAGCTGGTGCTTTGAGGAACGAGGGGCTCCTCCACCATCCCACAATGCTCCGCGTAACCATGACGACACGCCATAAGCTCCCGAGGAAAACACACAATGACCATCACAGACCATATAAAGATCATTTAACAATAAACAATAGGCAATGTTATGGGTCAGATGTTAAACAGGCGGTTCAAACACACAATAAAACATCAGTAATATACCCAGCACTGTATGCATGTGTATAAACATTTATAAACACTTTATTTCAATGGTCCTACTAATTATAAGTACGTTTGCGAGTACTAATTCTACTAACCCGAACACTAATCTGTCAGTCTACTAATACTCTAATGACACTTAGTTGATCATTAATTCTATTACATTACACATTTTAGGTAATGTAATCGTACTACTTTTAGATGACTTGTTTATAAAATTGATTTGAACAGTGTAATCTTGTACCATATTGATTAAAAAATACAAAGAGAAAGGAAAATGATTCCATTCGTGTTCTAAACATCATAAAGTGCATTAAACATCACATTACATCAGGGCTTGGGGAGGAACCGAAGAGGTTCGCAAATTGATGAAAAGCTAATTATTAATCAATTCTTAGATTTTTTTAAATTAAAAACAATCAAAATAAAACAAAATGCATTGTTTCATTTCATATATTAACTAATCATGTAAACTGATGACATCAGAATGCACATCTGAGGTGAAATGTTTGGCTGTAATAAAGACAGATGTCGTCGCCACTAATGGAGGAAACGCGTGTAAATGATCATTAAACAGTGTCTTGATCAGCTCTTAATGGCTTTTTATCATCTCTCGTGTCTCTAACACACGTTTACTGTGTCGACGGTCATGAATACCCATGGTGCACTTCAACACCGTCACTCATAACAAGCTGATGATGTCAGACTGAACGGCATCATGGGATTGACTCTATCTGAGAGAACTGCCTGATGGGAAATGGAAAATGGGTCAGTTAATGTTTTTTAGGAAACACTTTACAAAAATGTTCATTAGATAACATTAGATAGCACGAACTAATAATGAACTGCACTTATACAGCATTTATCTTTGTTCATGTTAATTTCAACATTTACTAATACTTTATTAAAATCTTGCTAACATTAGTTAATGCACTGTGAACTAACGTGAGCAAACAATGAATAGCTGTATTTGTATTAACTAACATTAACAAAGATTAACAAATACAGTAACAGATGTATTGCTCATGGTTAGTTCGTGTTAGTATGTTCACTAATGAACCTTATTTTAAAGTGTTACTGTTTTTTATTGTTTTTTATTATTATACATACCACGACAGAAAGATCCACCGTAATCCTAAACAGAATATCCACACAAACTGCTGTAAACTATATGAAATATTACACTGTCATCACTGTAACTAATGCTAATCTCAACAGGAGTACACGACACGGATCGACTAAATCTCACACAGCGATTACATGCTAATTCATGACAGACGCAGCGTTTAAGTTCAGCTTTCTCATGAGCAGGGATATAAAGACTGGGTTATCCTGGGATCCTTCAATCAAGCATCACCAGGAGCGTCTCCATTATCCACCAGGCGGGAGAAGGTGTGTGTGTTTCTCTGGAGTAAATGCTCCTTCACACACACACCGCCCGTCGCTTTTGTGCTTGTGCAAAGATGGCAGAAATGTCTGGCAATCTCAGTCATTTCACTGTCTAGGTTAACTATAGACCCGATATAGTCCAGCTATGAGTAGGTTAACTATAGACCCGATATAGTCCAGCTATGAGTAGGTTAACTATAGACCCGATATAGTCCAGCTATGAGTAGGTTAACTATAGACCCGATATAGTCCAGCTATGAGTAGGTTAACTATAGACCCGATATAGTCCAGCTATGAGTAGGTTAACTATAGACCCGATATAGTCCAGCTATGAGTAGGTTAACTATAGACCCGATATAGTCCAGCTATGAGTAGGTTAACTATAGACCCGATATAGTCCAGCTATGAGTAGGTTAACTATAGACCCGATATAGTCCAGCTATGAGTAGGTTAACTATAGACCCGATATAGTCCAGCTATGAGTAGGTTAACTATAGACCCGATATAGTCCAGCTATGAGTAGGTTAACTATAGACCCGATATAGTCCAGCTATGAGTAGGTTAACTATAGACCCGATATAGTCCGGCTATGAGTAGGTTAACTATAGACCCGATATAGTCCGGCTATGAGTAGGTTAACTATAGACCCGATATAGTCCGGCTATGAGTAAGTTAACTATAGACCCAATATAGTCCAGCTATGAGTAGGTTAACTATAGACCCGATATAGTCCAGCTATGAGTAGGTTAACTATAGACCCGATATAGTCCAGCTATGAGTAGGTTAACTATAGACCCGATATAGTCCGGCTATGAGTAGGTTAACTATAGACCCGATATAGTCCAGCTATGAGTAGGTTAACTATAGACCCGATATAGTCCAGCTATGAGTAGGTTAGCTATAGACCCGATATAGTCCGGCTATGAGTAGGTTAACTATAGACCCGATATAGTCCGGCTATGAGTAAGTTAACTATAGACCCGATATAGTCCAGCTATGAGTAGGTTAACTATAGACCCGATATAGTCCAGCTATGAGTAGGTTAAGTATAGACCCGATATAGTCCAGCTATGAGTAGGTTAACTATAGACCCGATATAGTCCAGCTATGAGTAGGTTAACTATAGACCTGATATAGTCCAGCTATGAGTAGGTTAACTATAGACCCGATATAGTCCGGCTATGAGTAGGTTAACTATAGACCCGATATAGTCCAGCTATGAGTAGGTTAACTATAGACCCGATATAGTCCGGCTATGAGTAGGTTAACTATAGACCCGATATAGTCCAGCTATGAGTAGGTTAACTATAGACCCGATATAGTCCAGGTATGAGTAGGTTAACTATAGACCCGATATAGTCCGGCTATGAGTAGGTTAACTATAGACCCAATATAGTCCGGCTATGAGAAGGTTAACTATAGACCCGATATAGTCCAGCTATGAGTAGGTTTACTATAGACCCGATATAGTCCAGCTATGAGTAGGTTAACCATAGACCCGATATAGTCCAGCTATGAGTAGGTTAACTATAGACCCGATATAGTCCGGCTATGAGTAGGTTAACTATAGACCCGATATAGTCCAGCTATGAGTAGGTTAACTATAGACCCGATATAGTCCGGCTATGAGTAGGTTAACTGTAGACCCGATATAGTCCAGCTATGAGTAGGTTAACTATAGACCTGATATAGTCAGGCTATGAGTAGGTTAACTATAGACCCGATATAGTCCGGCTATGAGTAGGTTTACTATAGACCCGATATAGTCCAGCTATGAGTAGGTTAACTATAGACCCGATATAGTCCAGCTATGAGTAGGTTAACTATAGAACCGATATAGTCCAGCTATGAGTAGGTTAACTATAGACCCGATATAGTCCAGCTATGAGTAGGTTAACTATAGACCCGATATAGTCCAGCTATGAGTAGGTTAACTATAGACCCGATATAGTCCAGCTATGAGTAGGTTAACTATAGACCCGATATAGTCCGGCTATGAGTAGGTTAACTATAGACCCGATATAGTCCAGCTATGAGTAGGTTAACTATAGACCCGATATAGTCCGGCTATGAGTAGGTTAACTATAGACCCGATATAGTCCAGCTATGAGTAGGTTAACTATAGACCCGATATAGTCCAGGTATGAGTAGGTTAACTATAGACCCGATATAGTCCGGCTATGAGTAGGTTAACTATAGAACCCGATATAGTCCAGCTATGAGTAGGTTAACTATAGACCCGATATAGTCCGGCTATGAGTAGGTTAACTATAGACCCGATATAGTCCGGCTATGAGTAGGTTAACTATAGACCCGATATAGTCCGGCTATGAGTAGGTTAACTATAGACCCGATATAGTCCAGCTATGAGTAGGTTAACTATAGACCCGATATAGTCCAGCTATGAGTAGGTTAACTATAGACCCGATATAGTCCGGCTATGAGTAGGTTAACTATAGACCCGATATAGTCCAGCTATGAGTAGGTTAACTATAGACCCGATATAGTCCAGCTATGAGTAGGTTAACTATAGACCCGATATAGTCCAGCTACGAGTAGGTTAACTATAGACCCGATATAGTCCGGCTATGAGTAGGTTAACTATAGACCCGATATAGTCCAGCTACGAGTAGGTTAACTATAGACTCGATATAGTCAGGCTATGAGTAGGTTAACTATAGACCCGATATAGTCCAGCTATGAGTAGGTTTACTATAGACCCGATATAGTCCAGCTATGAGTAGGTTAACCATAGACCCGATATAGTCCAGCTATGAGTAGGTTAACTATAGACCCGATATAGTCCGGCTATGAGTAGGTTAACTATAGACCCGATATAGTCCAGCTATGAGTAGGTTAACTATAGACCCGATATAGTCCGGCTATGAGTAGGTTAACTGTAGACCCGATATAGTCCAGCTATGAGTAGGTTAACTATAGACCTGATATAGTCAGGCTATGAGTAGGTTAACTATAGACCCGATATAGTCCGGCTATGAGTAGGTTTACTATAGACCCGATATAGTCCGGCTATGAGTAGGTTAACTATAGACCCGATATAGTCCGGCTATGAGTAGGTTAACTATAGACCCGATATAGTCCGGCTATGAGTAAGTTAACTATAGACCCAATATAGTCCAGCTATGAGTAGGTTAACTATAGACCCGATATAGTCCAGCTATGAGTAGGTTAACTATAGACCCGATATAGTCCAGCTATGAGTAGGTTAACTATAGACCCGATATAGTCCAGCTATGAGTAGGTTAACTATAGACCCGATATAGTCCGGCTATGAGTAGGTTTACTATAGACCCGATATAGTCCGGCTATGAGTAGGTTAACTATAGACCCGATATAGTCCGGCTATGAGTAGGTTAACTATAGACCCGATATAGTCCGGCTATGAGTAAGTTAACTATAGACCCAATATAGTCCAGCTATGAGTAGGTTAACTATAGACCCGATATAGTCCAGCTATGAGTAGGTTAACTATAGACCCGATATAGTCCAGCTATGAGTAGGTTAACTATAGACCCAATATAGTCCAGCTATGAGTAGGTTAACTATAGACCCGATATAGTCCAGCTATGAGTAGGTTAACTATAGACCCGATATAGTCCGGCTATGAGTAGGTTTACTATAGACCCGATATAGTCCGGCTATGAGTAGGTTAACTATAGACCCGATATAGTCCAGCTATGAGTAGGTTAACTATAGACCCGATATAGTCCGGCTATGAGTAACACACTTCTAGCCAATATAACTTTGAATTTGGTTACATGTTGTTTTTGCCAAAATAACTTGCGAGATGTATGATATTCCATCATGTAAGCAAAGTAAACAGAGATTACAAGGTGTTTGGTTTCATTTCTTCACTCACTTCATTTCTTTGTTATCTAGTTGTTGACTAGTCTATTCTTAGGCGATGCTTTAGACGTCTATTAAACTTTCACTGACAGCTCAGATTCTGCCTTGTTTTAGCCTAGACATCAGGCTGAGTTTGGACGCTATTAGACGTCTTTTAAACGCAAAATCGCTTGCTGGGAACCGTCAGAAAAACACCATTATCGGTTCCTCAAAGAAATTGATCAGTTCCTTTTATCTTAGTGTGAAGGATATTTTGGTAACACTTTATATAATAAGTTTCATTAGTTTATGTATCTACTAAACTAACAGCAATACATTTGTTGCTGTATAAATATTTCTTAATGTTAGTCAATAAAAAAACAGCTGTTCATTGTTTGCTCATGATAGTTCTCAGGGCATTAACTAATGTTCACAAATACAAACTTTGATTTTAATAACGTATTAGTAAAAATGTATATTACCTAAGATTAATAAATGTTGAAGAAGTATTGTTCATTCTTAGTTTAAGGTAGTTAACAACTAATGAACTTTATTGTAAAGTGTTACCGATATGTGAATAATTTAAAGAACCTTTTTCCACTGTAACGAACCAGGAAAGATTCCATCGAAACATTGATGTCGTATTTGACGTTGCAAAACAGCCATTCTTCAGAGTCTGCTGATTTATATTCTGAATTTCCAGCTGATTTGCTCATATAACTATTCTTCAATGCATGCACTTATTTCCTATTCCTAACCAGTTCAGGTTTGTGGGTCCCTTGATCTTCTCTCTGAAACGAGGAGCAATCATCAGTGGCGTGAGCAGAACAACACGAGCACTGGAATAAAGAGGCGTTTCTGATGTTTGAGGTTCACTATTACCGTAATGATGAAAACACACTCGCTCATTCCAGGAACGCAACACACTCATTAGACGCCTGGAACTGGAAAAACTGAGCGCACACGTGAACGGAAGGAGGATAATTGTGTTTTCTTCTCGGACGGCGATTGGGATGAAATGACGTGTGGCGGAAACTCCCTGTTCCCAGAAACCCATTCCATCCCTGCCATCCGGAGAGCTGGAAGAGAGAGAGAGGAGGAAGAGTCTACAGGTACATGAAAGGATAATACCTCAAAGCCTGGAGCGAGAAAAGGAGCATTTTGCCATTTCAAAAGAAAGAAATGGCTCATTGGAAAGTGGTGTTAAACATTATTATATGTAATTTGGCTTCTTTTTTATGTCATGCCGCATGTTGTAACCACCATTTGCCCATTCTCTCGAGATAAAAGCACTGTGGAGCTTCTGAAGGGAGCGAGAGGGAAAATAAGCATAATACATGTTTTATTAAGAGCTAACCAGACGCCTTCCTCACAGATCTTATTTAAAGAGCAAATTGAAAATCTGCCAAACTCAGCACACGGCCTTTGTTCTGTGTGGTTGGTCACGCTGGGCCGTGATGGAATAATTGTTTTGCGCAGCAGAATCATACGCTGCTTCTGTTATTTATTCATTAGCACTTTCTCCTGACAAAGTGTTGCTGCTTGTTGTTCACCAGGCTTTAAAATCGGCACCAAATTGAAGTTTTGATCATCTTTTCACACTATCGTGTCGTATATCGAGTGAAACGCTTCAGGAACAAGAACATATGTGGGCGGGGCTTGATTGTGTCTGTGGGGAGTTGATTGGCTGGTCGGATGGTTGTGGTTTGCTATTGGCTGATCTCATGTGAGTGACAGGTTAAAGCCCCGCCCTCATTCTCCTTGGGAAACCTGCCGAAAACTCACTTATTTCTACATGTGAAGAACTAATCTAAAGAAGCTTTCGTACAAAGGAGAGATTCGGGTGTTAAAGGTTCTTCATGGACCATCGATGGCAATAAAGAAGCTTTATTTTCAGGAGTGTGTTCAACATCAAATGTCTTGTATGACTTCTTATTATACAGTAATACATTTTAATAATGAAAAGCTGAAATATGGCTCTTGCATGTGATGTAAATTAGGCTGGCATAAAAATATTACAAATTCTAGAGTGACAGTCTGAGATTTATTTTCAGTTCAATACAAATTGTAATAAATGTAGAAAAATGTGAACTATAAACATAGTCCTGGAGTTCTGGAGCCGAATGTGTGTGTGTGTGTGTGTGTGTGTGTCTCTGTGTGTGTGTGTGTGTGTGTGTGTGTGTGTGTGTGTGTGTGTGTGTGTGTGTGTGTGTGTGTGTGTGTGTGTGTGTGTGTGTGTGTGTGTTTGAGTCTGGGTTTGAGTTTCTTTAATGAGAAGCAGCTCTGCTAATCACACAACATTTCCTGTGCCGTGATTAAAGAAAACACACACACACACACACTCACACACACACACACACACACACACACACACACACACACACACACACACACACGCACACACACACACACACACACACACACACACACACACACACACACACACACACACACACTGAGTTCTGATGCTTCTCATGAGTAAAGAGCATCATATAGATCAATAGCATGACTGTAACTCTGTAACCGACGGCTGTCATACACTGAGTGTTTTAGTGCATGTTCATCTCTGTTAAAGGGACAGTTCACCAAAACATTTGAATTATTTACTCACCATCATGCCATTACAAAACTGAATGACTTCATTTCTTCTGTAGAACACAAGTCTTTAATTTAAAAATGTTTGCAAACGTAGTGCTGGTCACTTGCTTTAAAGTGTGTTTCGATGGAATCACTCGTCAGTCAGTCGCAGCTTTGAGGCCCGAGGTGACGGATCCTGTGTTTGAGCGATTAAATACGCTTAAGCCATTCCTCCACAGACAGACTATCTGTGTGTGTGTGTGTGTGTGTGTGTGTGTGAGTGGTCCTGAGGCCAGTGTGCCGTGATAAAGGCCGAGACACTTTCATTATTGCTTTGACCTGAAGGGTCAGACAGCGCTAGTCGCAGGAGAACTAGCCATTAGCCACCTCTCCATCACACTCGACGTGATTTATTCCCACAGAGCTCAGAATGAGCCTCCCATCAGCAGCCAATCAGTGGAGCTTCTGTCTACTGGACGGCCAATCAGACACTCCCTCACGACATCAGCAGCCAATCAGTGGAGCTTCTGTCTACTGGACGGCCAATCAGTGGAGCTTCTGTCTGCTGGACGGCCAATCAGTGGAGCTTCTGTCTACTGGACGGCCAATCAGTGGAGCTTCTGTCTGCTGGACGGCCAATCAGTGGAGCTTCTGTCTGCTGGACGGCCAATCAGTGGAGCTTCTGTCTGCTGGACGGCCAATCAGTGGAGCTTCTGTCTGCTGGACGGCCAATCAGTGGAGCTTCTGTCTGCAGGACGGCCAATCAGTGGAGCTTCTGTCTGCAGGACGGCCAATCAGTGGAGCTTCTGTCTGCTGGACGGCCAATCAGTGGAGCTTCTGTCTGCTGGACGGCCAATCAGTGGAGCTTCTGTCTGCTGGACGGCCAATCAGTGGAGCTTCTGTCTGCTGGACGGCCAATCAGTGGAGCTTCTGTCTGCTGGACGGCCAATCAGTGGAGCTTCTGTCTGCTGGACGGCCAATCAGTGGAGCTTCTGTCTGCAGGACGGCCAATCAGTGGAGCTTCTGTCTGCTGGACGGCCAATCAGTGGAGCTTCTGTCTGCTGGACGGCCAATCAGTGGAGCTTCTGTCTGCTGGACGGCCAATCAGTGGAGCTTCTGTCTGCAGGACGGCCAATCAGTGGAGCTTCTGTCTGCTGGACGGCCAATCAGTGGAGCTTCTGTCTGCTGGACGGCCAATCAGTGGAGCTTCTGTCTGCTGGACGGCCAATCAGACGCTTCGCTCACAGCATCAGAGACCCTTCTGTTCAGCCAATGTCATCATTCCCTCATAAACCGACGGCCTGAAGAGCAAAACACAGGGAATCAAACACCAATAATAATCAGAATGCATGAGGAAATAGTTATTAACAAAATCTGTTAATGAATAAACTAAACGCATGAAATGATCTCATGATGGAAGCTCTAGCAGGTTCTGTATATGAAGATTTGAACCCTTTAAGCTTTCATATAGAAGCTTTTCTGTTAAGAATGCATGACTTTTATAATTATGTGACAATAATAAATAAGCATCCAGTGACTTTCAGCGCAGAAGAACTTCTAATGAAACAACAACAGCTGTTCATCTCAGTGAATGACGTTTACAGGGAATATTCTGCACAAACACAAACACGGGATCGGAGAAGGCCACCTGAATAACTCTGAGAATAACTGTGAGAATAACAATGCTGAAAGCGTGGGACGCGAGAGCTTTGGCACAGTCACACACGCCGTTATTGATCAACATGCCGAGGTAAATACCTGATCAATACACAGCTCTCGCGCACACACACACCCGTCGCAGAGCAGCGCTTGTGTTCACCACACACGTTCCTACAGGATCTTTCAGACGTTGTTGAAAACTGGGGCGACTGTAATGATGAAAAGCCCTCATGAGCCCGCATGATGGCCCAGGCTGGCTTACACTGGGCTAAACAATCAATGCCAATAAAGAACCTTTATTTTTAACAGTGTATTGCACAATTTTCCAAATGATTCATACACATGTGTCGCCTTGTTTCCACCTTTGTCGCCATTGGCTTTTGTCTTGCTCAGTTGGGGACATTTAATTTAATATTCAACAATATTATTGATCTCCTGCATTGACAGCATTATATGAGAACTGAACTGAGCTGGACGATGACATCATGGTTTACTCCAGAATGGCTATATATATATATATATACAAATGAACTCAATGAATAACTTTTTCACAACAAAAATGAACCATCACTGATCTTCCTTAAGCTGGACTGTGACGCTATTCTCTTCTGGAAACAAACATTGTTGCATTATTGTCCTGTTATCTCTGTAAAGCTGCTTTTAACACTCTGTACTGTATAAAGCGCTGTATAAATAAAGCTGACTTGACATATCAGCTAAATATGAAATCAGCTTCATATAAAAACAAAAAAAGTGCCAATAAAGGCGTAATCATAAGCAGTGTGTTCAATAAGAGCGGTTATGAGAATAGCTTTCTCAATCTTAGAGTATAACAGCACTGAAAGCTACTGTTCATGCACATCTGGGAACTTACATTTGTCAAAATCCAGTGACAGCCACTAACCCCAGAACAGGTGCACATGTACAAGCTCACAGTGATAGGAATGTTGACACGTAATAGACAAACAGTAGCCAGGTTTCCATTACCCTTCAAATTGCGCAAATTGAAATTGCGAATTGAAAATACGCCCAATGAAAACACGTAAATTTCACAAAAACTCCCATATATAGCAAAAAAGTTTTTACGCTCGCATGAGGGGATTTTTCAGGCAATTCCAAAAAGAAATATTTCGCAAAACTGCAATGGAATCGTCTTTTGCGCATTTACAGGTCACCTGACATAGATGACGCAGGATGTTTGGACAGAATACGAGACAGATTTCTTCATTAAACTCATAAAAGACAAAATAATAGCGGAAATACTGGATTCTAAACAACTAAGAAATGCCACAATCAAGACCTCGAAGCAGATCTGAGGGAGAAACACCAGTTCACCTCAAGTATAAGGGTCTTTCCTTGCCATTAATGTTGGATAAACACCTACGACTCCTTCCATTAATAATGTCTAGTGCGGCGGCTGGGATATACGTAAACCTACCAACATCCGTCGCCATGATGTTTGGAATGACTGATCGCGAGAGGAAACAATTAAGTTTCAGTCGCTTAACATTGGTTAATGCAAACGGCGTCATTTCGCAATAGTATTTTATCGACATTTAGAAAATATCGCTAAAGTATTGCGCAAATCTGTAATGGAAATGCGGCTAGTGACAGAGCACACTGTGAACAATCGCTGAAAGTGAAGTCATTTAACCAAAGGTGCCCAAATACAGGAATCACCATAACGGTGACAAAGTTAATGGCATAGTTCACCCAAAAATGTAAACTCTGTCAGTAATTACTCTCCCTCATGTTGTTCCAACCTCCATCACACACACATGACCAGCGTCGGCCAATAGTGAGCCTGCGTGTGACGTGCAACCCAGAAGCGCTGCGCTGTTACACTACATGAACTCACTCGAGGCCCACACAGAAGAACACGAAGAGTTGAATAAAAAGTCGTTATTTTGGGGGGGGGTTTGCGCACAAAAATATTCTCGTCGCCTGATAAACTTAAGGTTGAGCCACTGTAGTCACTCGGACTATTTTAACAATGTTTTTACTAACTTTCTGGGCCGGCAAGTTTCGATCCCTTAGAAGCCTATGGAGGAGTGATTAAGCTCTCAGATTTAATCAAAAATTTCTTAATTTGTGTTCCGAAGATGAAGGATAGTCTTACGGGGTTGAACAACATGAGGGCGAGTAATTACTGACAGAGTTTACATTTTTGGGTGAACTATCCCTTTAACTTCTCTACACTAAAAGCGGGGGAAGCAGTGCACGCACTCTGCAAATTCCTCAAAGCCGCACGCTTATAATCGCCATCTGCCTACTCTTATCCGGGGACGTACACCAGTGTCCAGGACCCCTCGAAAGACTGGCGGAACGTGAACTCCGGGCTACCATTGCGTTGGCCGCCAACAGCTACTCTGGCCACCATGGCATTGGCCCGGACTCACCTGTGGGCCTGGAGGTGGGGGCCGGCGTCCTGGCGTGCGATGCGCTGCGTCCGTTGGCGCGCGCCGGGGGTGCCGTGGGGACTGCCGTGGGGACTGCCGTGGGGACTGCCGTGGAGACTGCCGTGGGGACTGCCGTGGGGACTGCCGTGGGGACTGCCGTGGGGACTGCCGTGGGGACTGCCGTGGGGACTGCCGTGGGGACTGCCGTGGCGACTGCCGTGGGGACTGCCGTGGGGACTGCCGTGGGGACTGCCGTGGGGACTGCCGTGGCGACTGCTGTGGGGACTGCCGTGGGGACTGCCGTGGGACTGCCGTGGCGACTGCCGTGGGGACTGCCGTGGCGACTGCCGTGGCGACTGCCGTGGGGACTGCCGTGGGAACTGCCGTGGGGACTGCCGTGGCGACTGCCGTGGGGACTGCCGTGGGGACTGCCGTGGCCACTGCCGTGGGGACTGCCGTGGCGACTGCCGTGGCGACTGCCGTGGCGACTGCCGTGGGGACTGCCGTGGCGACTGCCGTGGCGACTGCCGTGGCGACTGCTGTGGGGACTGCCGTGGCGACTGCCGTGGGGACTGCCGTGGCGACTGCCGTGGCGACTGCCGTGGCGACTGCTGTGGGGACTGCCGTGGGGACTGCCGTGGGGACTGCCGTGGCGACTGCCGTGGCGACTGCCGTGGGGACTGCCGTGGGGACTGCCGTGGGCGTGTTGGACCTTGTGCCGGGGGTGTCCTTGGGCGGTGGTGGAGTCGGGAATGCGGAGGCAGGATTGACGGCTGGGATGCAGTCCACGGTGGCCCTCGGGACGTCTAGCGTGGCGGCGGTGGGGGCTGCTGCGACGTGCATTGATGGTCATGTGACATTGGCCGTCAATATGACAGCTGAATTGGAAACAACGCCACTTACGCCAGGGATCCAAAACTGGTTCGTACCTGACTGCACTCAGACTGTACTAAACTCCTGCCAAGTTATTAAAAAAATTAGAAATTATGTAATGAGAAGATATCGAGAGACAAATATTTTTAATACATTAAACCAGGCTTAATTAATATGGGACAATAAAAATAGGCCAAAAGGGATTCTTTGTGCTCACCTTAACATACGTAGTATGCTCCCTAAACGTGAACAACTGGACCATATTCTCAGGAATTCAAATATTGATATATTAGGCCTATCAGAAACTTGGCTTAAAGAATCATCCCCTGAAGCTGGTGTTGTTTTTCCTGACTATAATGTGTTTAGAAGGGACAGAGGTAAAGGAAGAGGTGGGGGTGTATTGCTGTATGTGAAGAATAATTTGAAGTGTTTACAATTAAGTGTGCCAAGTGAGATCAAAATTGAAAATGTTTCAGTAAAAATTTCCCTCTCTGCAGAGATGAGTTTTACTCTGATTTGCCTTTATCGTCCACCATCAGCTAAAGTCGACTTCTATGAACAACTGCAGGCACTACTTAAACATCATTCAACACACAACAAGTCCAATGAAGTTACTGTAATTGGAGATTTCAATGTGAATTGGGACTGTAAGAAAGATAGGAAAACACTAAAGCATACAATGGATAATCTTAATTTTTCTCAACTTGTTCAGCAACCAACAAGGATTACGAAACACTCTAAATCTAAAATAGATCTACTTTTCAGCAACAGACCCGAAAGGATAATTAGATCATACAATTTCCTGACTGGTCTCTCAGACCATAATATTATACTTTTTTCTAGGAAATTGCCAAAGTCGAGGGCTAATGATTTCCTTAACCCCACAAATAGCAGGTCTCCTTATGAGTTTATACCTAACAGCCAACGACAAAATGTGGCCATAGCCCTGACATCTCTGGAATGGGATACAATTTTGTATGATGACAATCCTGGATTATGTACCAGTAAATTTATTAAATCTCTGAAGGATGTTATCTCAACTCATTCGAGTAGAGGGAGATATAGACGTAAAAAAAGGTGCCACTTGCCATGGCTGAACACAGAATGTAAAAATTTAATGTCAGCTAGAGACCTGATGTTAAAGCAATTTTTAATAATAGACCGTCAAAGGTTTACCCATATGCGGAATAAGGTAACACAGAGTCTGAGACAGGCCAAAGCGAATTTTTTCATTAAAATAATAGAGAATGCAAACGGCAATGGAAAATTAGTATGGCAAAATCTAAACAAACTGCTTGGTAGACATCTAAATAAAAACAATAAGGAAATGGAGCTTCAAATTAATGACTCTATTATTAAAGATCCATTTTCCATAGCCACCAATTTTAACAGTTTCTTTATAAATTCTGTGAAAGAGATTATGCAGCATTTTGATCCACCTCTGTGTTCTGACAGTGTCTCTGATCCACATCAGCCTGTATTCAAAATCACTGAAATTTCAGACTATGAAGTTACAAAAATTATTGTTGGTATGAAAAATTCAAAAGCTCTTGATGCATTTGATCTTAATACACATTTTTTTAAAGAGTATAAGGATTATTTAATACATCCAATAACCCATCTTCTTAATATGTCCTTTAACCATTCTATAGTCCCTGCAGATTGGAAAGTAGCTGCAGTGAGACCAATACTTAAATCTGGTGCTACAACAGACATGTCTAATTATAGACCTATCAGCATACTTACAGTTATATCCAAAATAGCAGAGAAGTGGGTAGTCAGACAGTTGACGGCTCATCTGGAAAATGTCCAACCTTCACTACATCCATTACAGTTTGGTTTTCGGACCCATCACTCCACCGATAGTGCCCTGTGTGTGTTTACAGAAAACATAAAAGGTCTGCTTGACAAGAATCCTTGTGTCGGGGCTGTCTTCTTAGATTTGAAGAAAGCCTTTGACTCTGTTAACCATCAGATTTTAATATCCAGGTTGACTCAATTTAACATCTCTGATCAAGCACTTTTATGGTTTAAATCCTACCTGTCCCACAGGAAACAGTACGTAGTAGTAGATGGTGTCAAGTCTCCTTGTTTAGATTCTGGAGTTGGTGTCCCGCAGGGGTCTGTTCTTGGGCCAGTTTTATTCTCTCTTTTTATCAATAACCTACCAAATTCATGCCCAAACGTCTTCTCGCAGATGTATGCGGATGACGCAGTAATTTACACTCAAGCTAAAACCATCCAACAAGCAGCTGTTGATCTCACAGCTGCCCTATCTTATGTGCAGGACTGGCTCAGGAATTCATGTCTCATGTTGAACACCAGAAAAACTGTGTGCATGTACTTCTCAAAACGCCATGTCGAAGTAAGTAGATCAAACGTCTTCCTGAACGCGGAGAAGGAACTTCGCCTGGTCTCAGAGTTCAAATACCTTGGGGTAGTCCTTGATTCAACGCTATGCTTCAAAAGTCATGTATAAAAAAGTAGCGAAGGTTGTCAAATTTAATCTTCAAAATTTTTGGCACATTCGAAATAATTTAACTATGGGTGCTGCTAAAACATATTTTTATTCGATGATTGTTTCTCATTTTGATTACTGTTTGACAACCTGGTCTCTTGCTTGCCCCACAACACTTAAAACCATAGAAAGTTTATATAAAAAGGCATTAAAAACATTAGACAAAAAACCATTGTCCCACCACCACTGTCAAGTGCTAAAAAAACATAGATTATAAAATTTTCAAAATATGATTAATTTGAAGATGGCCTGTTTGATATATAAAGTCCTTCATTCCCTCGCTCCGCCATCTCTGAAGGACTTTATTAAATCGAAAGACAATTCTCTAAGGACCACACGAGCCTCTATTAGAGGAGACTTGATAATACCTCACAGGCGTACCACCTTCGGTCAGATGGTCCTGTCTGTCCGGGGTGGGAACCTGTGGAACAGTCTTCCTCGAACACCAAGAGAATGTACTACATATAGCTTGTTTAAAGTCCAGCTAAAAAAATGGCTATGGGCAAATCAAAGCTGCACACACTAGTATGTAGGTTTTATCTGTTTTAGATTTGTTACTTTGTTATTTTTATTTGTTTTGTTGTAAAGTGTATATGGATGAGTGTTTTTGTGAAGTTGAATGTAGTCTTGTGTGAATATTGTATATAGGATGTAGCTAATTTATGAATTGACTGTAGATGTAAAATTTTACCTTGTAATGTTTTGTGAGTTCTATGATCCTGGCCCGTGGGACTGCGGAGGGAAATTAGCCATTGGCTAAAATCCGGCATTTTTACATGCATGTACTCCATGTTATGTTCATTAAAATGCACTGTCCCAATCAAATAAAGAAAAAAACAAAAACAAAAAAAGCATGTGCTGTTTCTCGAGGTCTTGCTGGGATTATACCAGCCTCCGAAAGACAACATATTCTGCTTCAGAAAAGCCCTGGGACAGCTTGAGATAAACGTGTCAAGCTTCATTCATGACGTCTAATAAACTGCTAAACAGGTTTCTGATCTAAAGTAAGAGCCTTTAGACTGATGTCACCAAAAACACTCACAGCAAAAGTCTGAAGAACACGATTCAGCGAACATTTCCCAGCGCTGTCAGTCACGATCACATCTAATGGACGTTCAGGGATTCATCTTGACTGTTTACTGTCAACAACGAGCAAAAATAAAGGATAAAAATGAGTGCAATAAGAAAGAAACTATTTCCTGACTCAATAATAAACTATAAACTATAAACTATTTACATCCAAAACTATGGTCTAATCTGATCAATCTTTTAGACCAGGGGTTTTAAACTGGAAAGGATTTATATATATATATATACACTCACACACACACACACACACACACACACACACACACACACACACACACACACTCTCTCTTCATCATCATCATCACCGCAGAGACCCGGTTCAGAATAACCCGCTGTCACAGAACTACACACACACACACACACACACACACTCACACACACACACACACACACACACACACACACACACACACACACACACACACACACACACACACACACACACACACAGTGAGTCCTCGGTGAGTTTCTGTCTGAAGGCCGGAGGAGAACAGCAGCTCTTCATCATCACTGCAGAGACCCGGTTCAGAATAAACCGCTGTCACAGAAATGGAAGCTTTAGCGTTAAGTTCTGCCAGGAAGACTTAATTGCTACGTCACTTATTACCTTCTCATCTATCCAATCGTGTCTAATACTTGCGGTATAAAAGACCAGTACTTACACATGTTTGAGTTCGCAGATGCTGACGCTTTCATTCATGCTCTCGTTCAGTCGCCTTCATTCATGCTCTCGTTCAGTCGCCAGCCAACATGTTTCAGGACACGCATATTGTTTTACTATTATTGAGTTCAGACGATGGATATGTCCCGCCGTGTCTCCTGCTACACTTCGAGGTTCCCGCGTTTAGTATGGTTTAGTGCCGCATCTCCCCGTATGCACAGTGGTCTTCGGAGAGTTTTTGATCAGCCAAGGTCTCTCATGAGAAGTTCTGCTCTCTAGGCCTAAAACACCCTGGGTAACCAGTTTTCATTTCACGTCATCAAAAGCCTCAACAGCGTCAGCTCAGCCAGGATAATCCGGCAGGAAGAGAACTATGTCATCCTCAACAACTTGTCCAGCAAAAGAACCTCGCTGTCTGCACGGGTGCATTATCCCGCAGATCACCGATCCACCGACATGAATCAACAACTCTGCAAATCACGAGAGGCGATCTTCTCTCGCTGGTTCAAGTTCAAGCTCCACTTCCAAGGCTTTCAAGTCGGTTTTTCAAGTTTGGTAGGCGCTTCCACCAGCCACTGTTAATATGTCCCCTCTATCATGATTAAACTTCATCCAGGTAAGTATTTCTCCGTTGCTTCCTACACCAGCGGCAGAATTCAAATTGGAGTCCACGGTGACGTGGCGTACGTGTTCATAATTACTACTGATCTGTATTACGACTGATGGGGCCGGATAGCTCGCCTTAAAGGGGAAATGTTCATAGCAAGTGTAAACAAGTTTCGCGTCACCGATATTCCACAGTACAGTGATCTAATAATATCAGCGTTGTCGAGACCACGCTCTCGCGGGCAGTTTGCAAATACCCACTAACAACTGAGTAACTGGTTTAAAAATAAATAAATAAACCTGAGCTAAAGAGAGCAAGTTGTTCATTGGCTGTTATGCATTCTGTAGTGGATATCTCTACAATGGCAGTTAATTACATATTTACATAAGTGTTGTAATTTCACAAACAACAATTTTTAACATTTAGGCTACTTTAAAATCATATTATAAGTCCCTTAATGAAATTAGATCTACAATATTGGAAATGTGTTCAATTGCTGTAATATTCAACCTTTCCTGGTGACTACTTAATCCACTGATATGTGTGATAGAAATATTTTATGTAATGGGTATTTCCACATTAATGTACAGAAAAATGAAGACTAAGGATGCTCCTGTCAAAGGCCACATATCCTTAGCAAAAACTGTTAACTCAGTAGAACTAACAGTCATATTAGTTTTATCAAGTCAACCAATCAAACAGAACTAATCAGTGAAGGAGCCTCGAGTGGCATTGTCTTTGCTCAACTGTATGATTTACATGTTCATGTATCTTTCTATTCAAGAGTCTCAACTGTTGTTGTGGCCAGCGATGAATGGGGCTATTTCTGCAAAGAACAACTTGGGAGCCATGTCAGGCATATGCTGCACATCTGAGAAAAGGATTCTACGCTCAAAAGACAACAGATCAAGTATCATTTAGGTAATGATAGTAGCTTCTTGACAGGACGCCGTCACCTTACTTCAGGTAAGTACCGTATTAAGAAGTCAGATTTAGCCGGTTAAGAATTTAAAAAAAAAAAAAAAACACACTAGACAAAGGGTGCACGTCCAATCTTAGATTCGGATATCTAGATCAGTAAAGGCTAGATGAATCTTCTAAGCTTACTCAAGGTTCGTTTCGTCCACTCTTCACAAAATCATCCTATAACGGTCGTTAGCGTCCTTAGGGATTTGACGTGATCGCAAAATATATTATATCTTTGTGCTTACAAAGCATGGTTGTCATCAAGGCAGATCTTATTGTTAGGCGATCATGCCATTCCTGAGACGTTAATTTGGCTATCAATCGTCTTCAATTTCATAATTAATCATTGCTTATTCCTGCCAATGCAAAGCCATAAGCTACGTGCTTTCATTCTTTGTTACAGGCTTTCAGACGGCTTTTGCCGTTCAGCAACCCGGATCCATCACCCTGCCCTCTTCTAACAGAGTTTGTTAAATTAGTAATGTTTTGCTTTTCTTTTCAGATTCCTGTTTTCACATCCTGATCACGGCCGATTGTTCCTTCCTCGTCTACAATTACGAAATCGTAATTTAATATTTCTTCCATTCATAGTTTGCTCGCAGGCATTTAAATTCACGCAAGTATTTTAATACTAATTATCCAAGTTTGTTTATCATACCTTCTCTTTGTCTGCTACTTAAGGCATAGCCAAGACCTGTACTAAACCTCCGATAAACGCCTGCCAATCACATTGTATCACAAAGATAAAAATGTGTATAATTGTGCCCTTTTCGCAGGTTATGTGTTCAAGTTCGTTTATTTATATAGCACATTTAAACAGCCGCTTAGACAGACCAAAGTGCTTTACAGAACCAGAACACACAAATAAGAAAAGTAAAAACAGCAAAATATGTGATGGGTCTCCGGTGTGTATGTGGGGTTTGCCTCGGAATGCCCACAGATAATTTTGAATAGCATGTTGGAATGGTCATTTCGAAAGTGATTAAGCATATCGTTTTGTCTATCCCTTTGGATGTGGCAGGGCTGCTACTCCCGGCACAGGGGTCGGAGTTTCAACAGCTCGTTTTGCAGCTTCGATTACCTCTCACCAACAATTATAAACTTTTCTCTTTGCTCAACCGGGATCATTCAAAATGGAGAGACTTAAGAAGTGTCAACATATAGACAACATTCCGGATGGTCGTTGATGAATTATGTAGCTCATCGTAGCTATCTCTAGTCACTAATTAGCTTATTCTGTCTCGATTTTCTTTAAATCATGTCCCGTGGGCAGGATTCATGTAAATTTAGGTTGTGCTGCACTAACCCAGGAGGAATTTCGTTAGCTCCTCTCACCGCTGTTGTAGTCTTTAAAAAGCAATTTTTAAATTAATTTCTCCCATTGCTTGAACTTTGAGTGTTGTAACCTTGAAGATGTTGGTTATGCTTATACGGCAACATTTCACACTAAGTAAGTTAGAAAAGCAAAATCCATCCAACCCCCTTTTATTACTTTCTGTCCGTAATGGTCTCTTTTCTATTGGTATTCAGATTGTAGCTGTCTGTTACAGCGTCATGGCTCATGCATCCAGGGGATTGACTCCAGGAGCTAAATGCTCCGATTTCCCCATGGTCTCTTCTAATTTGCGTTTCTCACCTAATTTCTTTACTCTCTTTCTTAAGAACTCTAAGAATGACTCTCAAGGCTCTGTTTCACTTATCAATTTATTAATTAGTTATAAATTCTGTCCCTTCTCATCTATGATTAATTTCTTTAAGTTCCCCTCCATTTATCCTAACTAACGGAGCACTTCTCTCTAAGCCTAGTTCAGGACTCATCAGTTTTTTGTCCTCAAAAGCTGCAGTCTATCTCCCTCCCAGTATACTGGTTATTCCTTCAGGATCGAGGCAGCCACTACAGCAGCTGATCATGGCATTTCTACTTCAGCTATTAAGGTGGTCTTCCTCTGCATTAGAGTCTATATAAGACCTGATTCAAAATCATCCTCGAAGCTCAGCAAGCTCTTCACTAAAACGGTTCAGGTAAATAACCTTTGCAACTACTGGTGGTGGTGCCATGATAATCCATTCTCACAATTGGTCTTAAATTCTGCTTGCAATTACAAATGGTCAATGAGTCATCGTCTATATGTGGCCTAGTGGCCTTGTCTTAATGTGGCCTTGTCTCTATGTGGCAGTAGTAGCCGTTGTGGTCTTGTCCCATGTGGTCTTTACGGTCTTAAAAAAAAAAAAAAAAAAAAAAAAATCATGCAAGTGCATGATATACATGTTCAGTGTGGTCTACTGTGACCGTGTAGCCTAATGTGGCCTTGTCCCGTGGTCTTGTGGCCAGTTATGGCATGGTTCTGTGTGGCCTAGTGGCTGTGTCTCGTTGGCCTTGTATCCTCGTGGCATTAGCAGCCTTGTGGCCCAGCGGGCCTTGTCTCTGTGCGGGTCTCAGGCCTTGTGGCATAATGTTGCCTTGTCCTATGTGTGGCCTACATGGTCTTGTGCCCCTTATGGTTTGGTTCTGTGTGGCCTAGTGGCCGGTGTCCCTGTGCGACCTCGTCTTGGTGTGGGCTTACGATATCGCGACCTCATTCTATGTTCAGTGTGGTCTACTGTGACCGTGTAGCCTAATGTGGCCTTGTCCCGTGGTCTTGTGGCCAGTTATGGCATTGGTTCTATGTGGCCTAAGGCCTTGTCTATGAGTGGTTCTGTCTCTGTATGGCTTTAGCAGCCTTGTGGCCCAGCGGGCCTTGTCTCTGTGTGGGTCTAGAGGCCTTGTGGCACAAAGTTGCCTTGTCCTGTATGTAAAAAATGGCCAGTGGTCTGTGGCCCTTAGTGGCGCGGTTCAATGTGGCCTAGTGGCCGTTGTCTGTGTGGCTTGCTCTGTGTGGTCTATAGAGGCCTTGTGGCACAAAGTTGCCTTGTCCTGTATGTAAAAAATGGCCAGTGGTCTGTGGCCTTTAGTGGCGCGGTTCAATGTGGCCAAGCGGCCGTTGTCTGTGTGGCCAAGCGGCCTTGAGGCATTGTTGCCTCGCTAAAAAATGGCCATGTGGTCTTGTGGTCCTTGCGGCCTGGTTTTGTGTGGCCTTGCGGCCTTGTCCAGTCTACCTCGTTCTATGTGCGGCATTAGAGGCCGTCGTGGCTCATTGCAGCCTTGTCTCTGTGGTCTAGCAAGGCCATGTGGCCGGGCGGCCTTGTGTCTGTGGTCTATCATGGCCGTGTGGTCCAATGTGGCCAGTTTGCGGTCTAAGGAGGCCTGCTTTGTGTACGGCCCTAGGTGGCCTGCTCTGTGTGGTCCAATGAGGCCTGGCCCAATGTGGCATTGTCTGTGTGGTCCATCGCGGCCTTGTCTCTGTGTGGTCCAATGAGGCCTGGCCAATGTGGCTCTGTTTTGTGTGGTCCATCGAGGCCTTGTCTCTGTGTGGTCCAATGAGGCCTGGCCAATGTGGCTCTGTTTTGTGTGGTCCATCGAGGCCTTGTCTCTGTGCGGTCTGTTACGGCCTTGTCCCATATGGCCGGTTCTGTATGCCCAGGTGGCCTTTTCTCTGTGGTCCTATAACAGCTTTGTTCCATGACCTGTCCCTATGTCCTAAGTTAGCCTCATTCTCAGCTAAGTCACTATTCCACAACACTTGCTTCCCTCCAACTCATTCTCAGGGAAACTGGTTCGATCAGACGTAAGTGCGTCTCAAAACATAAGTCACCTGGATGAAAGCGTCAGCATGGATAAATGCTAATGTACATTCAGCAGCAGAACATTAATGCATAAATGCTTTATTCACGTCTTCGCATAGTACCTTCAGGCTCACTATGAAGTCGTCTCTCACTAATTAGTTATTGGCTACGAGGCTTTCCACATTTCATGTTCATGCCATTATTAACTCCCTTTTCTTCTATTTTAGGCTCTACAGGATACACAACTGGTGGGTATACTTTTCTTTACCGTTCTTTGGGGGTGGGCTCCGTCCTGGTGGAATTATCTTCCACCTATTTTTGGGGGTCGGCTGCGCCCCTGCCTTCGTCTTCAGGCAGGAAATGCAGAGTCCGGACCCTCGGATTGCGAGCTATGGACGGGGCCTACGCCAAAGAACTTTATTGCTTGCTGGGCTATCAATAAATGTATTTATTGTTACAGTATTTATTCTCCCGAGTCTTTCTGGTAGAAATGGAAGCTTTAGCGTTAAGTTCTGCCAGGAAGACTTAATTGCTACGTCACTTATTACCTTCTCATCTATCCAATCGTGTCTAATACTTGCGGTATAAAAGACCAGTACTTACACATGTTTGAGTTCGCAGATGCTGACGCTTTCATTCACCTCCATCCTCCCCACCACCACCAGGATGGTCCCTTCCCCTCCATCCTCCCCACCACCACCAGGATGGTCCCTTCCTATACCTCACAGGGGGTCGGCTGCGCCCCTGCCTTCGTCTTCAGGCAGGAAATGCAGAGTCCGGACCCTCGGATTGCGAGCTATGGACGGGGCCTACGCCAAAGAACTTTATTGCTTGCTGGGCTATCAATAAATGTATTTATTGTTACAGTATTTATTCTCCCGAGTCTTTCTGGTAGAACTACACACACTCACACTCACACACACTCACTCACACACACACACACACACACACACACACACACACACACACACTCTCTCTCTTCATCATCATCATCACCGCAGAGACCCGGTTCAGAATAACCCGCTGTCACAGAACTACACACACACACACACACACACACACACTCACACTCACACACACACACACACACACACACACACACACACACACACACACACACACACACACACACACACACACACACAGTGAGTCCTCGGTGAGTTTCTGTCTGAAGGCCGGAGGAGAACAGCAGCTCTTCATCATCACTGCAGAGACCCGGTTCAGAATAAACCGCTGTCACAGAACTACACACACACACACACACACACACACACACACACTCACACACACTCACTCACACACACACACACACACACACACACTCTCTCTCTCTTCATCATCATCACCGCAGAGAGCCGGTTCAGAATAACCCGCTGTCACAGAACTGAGTTTAGGCTCGTCCTGATTCCACGTCTGTGAATTATTGAGTCAGTCCGTCCTCTACATAATGGATCGGGACGCTCTCTCGTATTAAACACGTCTCCTGCTCTTCGCACAGAGCTGAAGGGTGTTGAATGATTTGTAGCTCTGCGCCACTGAAGGTCTCAGTGACAGCAGGGCGAATCACAGCGAGGGAAACTCTCAGCACAATCATCTTTATCACTGTGCTGATGTGAGTTTACAGACATTAATATGCGTGTGCACGAGTCCTCGGCGTCCCGTGTGAATCACAGAGATGTTCACGTCTGCGTCCTGATCAACAGCGCTGATCATCCCAAACAACAAGACCGTGGATAACGTCTCAGGTCACGACTGTAACCCTAGTTCCCTGAGAAGCACATGCGTCAACTAGTCCAATGGCGAGAGTGAACATCACGGGCGCGTGACGTCACGACCAGGAAAGGATAAAAGGACATCCGGTCTGACTGGCGTTAGCTTCGATATAGCTGAAGCAAGTCCATCACAGGGATGTAGGAGGTATGGCAAAGTGACGCAGCGTCTCGTTCCGTGTGTCATCGACGCGACTAGGGTTACAGTCGTAACCTGAGACGTTCCCTTTCGAGAGAACTCGCGCTGCGTCGATGACGCTTCAGGAATGAGATTGAACAAGAGCCTGTCGTGTTAAAACTGTGTTACGACTTGAGAACTCTAGACCCAGAAGTTTCCAAGTCTAAATCATAAAATCTGACAAACGTGAGCGGCGAAGACAAACGTCTTGAAGAGACACCCCTGACATTAGGGCCTTGGAGGCCGCCATACTCCTTGTAGAATGGGCTCTAGTGGCCAAAGCTGAAGGCTGGCCCTCAACCTCATATGCAAGAGAGAAAGCCTCAACTATCCACTTGCTAACGGTCTGCTTGGATGCAGGGTTAGGTGGCCCACAACATACCAGCGATGAATTACCGGCTGTAGAACCCTGATTCTGAAAGGGCCGGAGGAACTAGTTCTTTAGCTTGCTTTGCTAAGAGTGTTTCTACTTCTTTTTCCATCACCAGAGCCTGCTCTGGAGGTACTAGTGTGAGTAACATTCCATTGTAGTGTGGTGTATAGTGGTAGTATACTTTACCCACTAACACAGATGATGTTTTAGGTGGTTTAGTGGACAGCATTGGGGACTTCAGGGACGAGGCTGGGGACAGATAACTCGCAAGTGGCTGTTCGACTTTTGCCATCGCCCAATAACCATATTCTTTTAGCCCCCTTATATCAGAATAGATGTGGGCCTGGGGGCTAAATACTCTTGCTGAATATGGTTTATTCCACATCTCGATAGTTTTCTTCTTTGTGGAGGTTGTGGAAGAATGGAAGTCCCCTTGGTGGAGGTACTGTGCTTGGTGTTAAAAAGCGCTCATCTAATAAACTTTTAGGACGAGCGCCTTGTTCCTCGGCTGGCAATTCGATGTTCAACTTAAATACAGCGCGCGATAGTACCTCCACCAGCTCCTCGTATGCTGAGGAAAGAGCTGGCGATTCTTCTTCCCCCATTTCGACGCTCAGCACATCTAGTTTCTCGGAACTAGACAGCTGAAGCACCGGTGCCTCCTCCGGAGCGGAGGGAACCGTGGGACGGGCTTCCGACACCGGAGAGAGAGCACTGGATCCCACGGGTAGAGGCTGAGATGGTTGGCGGGGCCCGTCTCAAACCCCGCCGTGGGATCCATTTGCATCCTTCGCTCCCAAACACATCACACAAAGATTGTGTGTATCCCCACCCGTGAGATAACAAGGGCAGGGAGAACCACACAACTTGAACGATTGTTTGGTCGCTATTATAATATTGGTATTGAGCTGTATGATATCGTGACAGACAACAATAAATATGACAGACATTTTGTAACACAGAGCGCTTGCTGAGGCACAGACGCTAATGCCCGTCCTGATCCTTTCCTGGTCGTGACGTCACCCACCCGTGACATTTACTCTCGCAATTGGACTAGTTGAAAGTATTAAAAGTATTAACATGGTTTAAATAATAATTCATAAATCCACATGTACCAGATGTGGCCCGGATCTGGGCCGACACTATGTTGCTGTCCGGGGGAAAACAGATGACTGGGAACCACTTGTGAAGTTATGAACAAACGATCTTCCAGTGACGTTAAAAGTTACATTGAAAAGTTACATTCCCTTGTTATTTGAAGAATGATGAAATGGAATGTTTCCTTAACATTTGCATTAAAAAAACTGTATTTAAATACAGCAATACATAGAAATTCAGAAATAATGTTTTCATGACATGTAAAATGCTGTGAAGTGTAAACAGCAGCTGCTAACACACAAGTGTTGCATTAATAATCATCATCCAGTCTCAAGAGTCCGTCTGCAGACTCACACAGGAGTGAAATCCCATCGGGAATATACAGTCATGATTTCATCACCTGTCCATTCCTGTCCACGGCCTGACAGCGTAAGACTCCTGCAGGCCGTCACGAAGCTGGTCATTCATCACTGCTGAAACTGAAGACAAACAAACACTGCATGAAAAATATGATGTCAAGCCCCAAACGAACACATAAACAGCTTTCAGCACATCGTCCATGTTTCTCCAACAGCATAAAGCTGCTTCTCTATCAGATCAGAACATCAGCATCAATGACAGAAAGCTCTAGACTCCACTGTAAAACATTGTCCCACAAATTAATGGTAAAACACTGGCAACACTGTCAAGAGTCCAACTAAAGCAAACACTGATCACCATAATGGTGACTACACACTTTATTATTTTCAGTAAAACATCAACATCTTCATCTGTTAATTCTCAACAAGTACTTTTCTACATGTATGAAAGAAATAATGTTATGTATAAACTTTGTAAACTGGTTTCACAGGAAAGTCAGTTGTAGTTCTTGTGTTTCTGCTCGTCTCTTCCCCTTTTTCTGTTCTTGTCCTTCTGTTCATCAGTGTCTGAATTCTCTCACTTCTTTTCATGCACTCTGTCGAGTGGACTATATTAAAACAAGAACAAATATCTGCCAATGGAGTCAGAAAAATAAACTTGTTTTCCCTTTGAATTATAATAAATAGGAAAATGCATTTTTCTCTTAAAAACCAGTCACATGGAGAAAGGACCAGCACTGAGATTAAAATAAGCAGTCCTTTTAATTTTCTCCAGCACAGTACAAATAAAGGACTCAGCAGTGAGTGAGCAGCGCTTCCATCTCCTGCAGATATTAAACCCAGAGTGAAGCCATGCGTAACGACACCGAGTTCAACCGCTCCTGTGACCGGATGCTCATCCACGGGGAACCGTTGCTATGGTGAAGCAGAACCAGTCGCTTAGTGTCCGCATCTCTGCAGGAAATAAGTGTGTTCTTCAGTCAGTCCTTCATTCGTTCAATCATTCATCCAATCATCCAATCATTCATTCATTCATTCATCCAATCATTAAATCGTTCAATCATTCATCCAATCATTAATTCATTTATTCATTCTCAGCTATTGTGTTATTGTTGTGAAACACGACACCGACTGCACAAACACTTTCCCATTCCTTCCCAGAGGATCAGCCTCAGCGGGAAATACACAGCAGATTGTTGATCAAAATAGGAAAAAGGTTATATATAGGACTTTAGGCTTCTTGACTCAATTTTAAATAATTGTTTAATGGGCTATTCACATTTTTATGTTGTTATGTTAATGAGCTGCATAAATAAAATACAATTAAAAACTAATTAATCAAAACTAAGTCCATCAAATGATACACAAATCATTGATGTCAATTTGATGCCTAAACCATGACATTGATTTGATGTAAACTGAATGTCAAACATATTGGCCTGCATATACATTAAACCAATATCAGTGTGGATATTAACTTTCTCTTTTCCACTAATTACCACTGGAAGAAATTGCTTTCCAAATTGACCTTACAATGATATACAGCATTTTGATCAAGTCTTGACTAACTTTTGATGTGAAATTGATATCAAGGTGCCTGTTGGGATCCCTCTAAAAGTTTCTACATAAGCACCTGACGGAACCCTTTAAGCATTTTTAAGTCTTGAAAACCTCAACATTCGGATTTCTATGATGACAGTCTGCTTGTTGTGCTTTTTTATTACCCCCCCCCCCCAAAGCTCAAATCATCAGCTATGCACACTGTCAATCAACTGATGCCCCTCCCTTCTCATTAGCATATGCTCAAATGAAACACTCAGATCAGAGGCAGCGTTGCAAACCAGACACACATGCGTTACATTTCAATTCGACATATTTACGCTGCTGATGTGAAGCGGTCTGGTTGTTCTTCAGCGGCTAAACTTTGATGACAATGTGCCGTTTCCTTTCCCGAGCGAATCTGACGAGGATTTCACGCGCCGCCTCAAATAATAAACACAGATCAGCTTCTGTGAAACAGAACAATCAGGTCATGTTCAGCCCATGGAGAGCCACACACACTGAGACCACACTACTCACTGTGTACTTACTGTATACGGCACGCCTGCCATTCAGCTAGCTCTTCCGTCCTTTTTGACTGAAAAATTGTAAAAATAAAAATAAATAAAAAATCATCGGAATGGCACGAAACAGGGTAAAGGTTTTGGCACTTGCTGTGTGAACACACACACACACACACACCATGGCCATGACTGGAACAGGTTAAATGGTCCTGATAACAACAGTCACACTTCAGAAATGCCGCATTGGAAATGAATGCGAGACGAGTTTCCTCTAGTGGAAGCGTTTGGAACTGCAGCCGAACAACATCTCACTGAACGCTGGTTTACTGAGAGATCAGCCTCACATGCGGAACACACTGGGGGAGAGTTACGGCTGAGAATTAAGTAAAACATGTTTTTGAAAATATATACTTCATATACAAATTAAAAATAGTATTTTTCATAACAATAAATGTAAAATTCTAAAACTTTTTTTAAGTACATTTTTTAAAACTTGTCTCTTCAGCAATAATCTGCAAGTGTCGTGTTTGAGAAGAGATCAAACTTCAGTCTGTCGCTCTAAAGCGTTCCAGATTTACCACAGTTTAAGCTGGACAATAAATTATCAGCTCTACGCTCAAAGAGTGAATAAATGGATTATAAATACAACGAAAATATAATTTAGTACTATAAAATCCCCCCAAAACACAACATATTTAATAAATAACATTACCGAACTAAAATATAGTACATTCATTTCATTTAAATAAAAAAAAAAATAATTTCTGTCAATTTTGACCGACACGCGAAGAACACCAGAGGGTTAAATAGTATACAAAACACAACGCAACAATAATGTCACATGACCTCATCACAATGCATATTTGGAAATGATTGAAAATCTTAGAAATTACTTTGCATTTTGAATCCACATTTCTATGAAAACTCTGTAAACATTTGTCGATCTGATCAAATAAAGTGACGGTTGGTTCATTCGTCGCACTGGAAATGGGAGGGGCATGTTGAGCGCACTGCATTGTGGGATACGCAGTGTGTTTGTAAATGCACGAGTCCACACACACTGCAGCAGTATGCGAGTGTGTGTCTCTGACAGCAGTGATGAGTCTAGCATCTCCTCCCCCATCACTGCAGCATATGACCGAACACACACACACACACGCACACACGAGAAAACACTTCAAATTTAACCAGGCACACACTCACACAAGCACAATCTCACACGCCATGACAAACACACCAGCTCCCATAATGCTCTCTGCCTCTGCTCATGGCGAGCACAGAGACATATAAATATTGGGAAATCGGGAGCGGGAGGCTCAGTGTGTGTGTCTGTGTGTGTGTGTGTGTGTGTGTGTGTGTGTGTGTGTGTGTGTGTGTGTGTGTGTGTGTGTGTGTGTGTGTGTGTGTGTGTGTGTGTGTGTGTGTGTGTAAATGTTCCAGCAACAACAGCATGTGTAAAACAGCTGTTTTAAATTAAATCTGAGCTCTGACCCAAACACTAGCGATCACAATAGCCACACATAATATTCAGACTGCACTTGCCCTTTAATAGTCTGTGAGCTCAGGTCAATGTGTGTGTGTGTGTGTGTGTGTGTGTGTGTGTGTGTGTGTGTGTGTGTGTGTGTGTGTGTAAAGGGCAGCTTGTGCATGTTTATGAGCTCTGGGTCGTGTGCTCTGAATGTCCAGCGGCCTCACATGAACAAACACTGCAGGAATCATCATCATCATCATCTTCATCATCATCATCATCATCTTCATCATCTTCATCATCATTGCTCCTGCATGTTTTAAACACACCTGATTCATTAGCGTGTCGAGGAATGTGTGTGTCGCAGGTCTCCAGGAAACACTGATCTAATTGAACGGATGACCAGGACATAATTAGTGAAGCTTTGTCCTTTACACAACGGTTTAAAGCAAGACGCCACAGGACAGGAGGAGGGTGCAAAAATGTATTTCAATAAAAGCCATCATCATACCTCCCCAGTTGATTATCTGCATTAATAATTTTATATTACAAGTTTTCTGGAATGTTCTGTTTAAATATGCAAATAAGACACTGTCTAATTAAATATGCACTCATTTGCATACATGTCCAGAGCAGAAATCTGAATATTGGATAGTCAGACTCGTAATTTTTGTGCAAAATCATTCATTTATGTGTGTTTAAAACAACATTTAAAACAAAAATGTTACTTTCCATAAAAAGTAGCTAAATAGTTATTATAATAATCTACAATGTGACTTCAAACAGCATCGTTTCCATCTCCGTCACGGCTCATTGATTATTTTGAGTATTTACTGAGGATCTGCTGACTAAAGGTCTGCAAAGCAGGTGATTATTAATAATAATAATAATAACCATCAACAGCAGTTAGTACTTACAAACAGGGTGAACACAGGTGACGTGAGACTGTTTCGTCATTTGTCATTGGTGTTGTTGTGAAATATGATGCCAAGCGGTTCAGTTCCTCACAGAACAGCATATTAACCATCCAACAAAAACGTCCCGGGTTACGTATGTAACCCTAGTTCCCCGAAGGGACGGACGCTGCGTGTAATCGCAGTGGGAACGCCCCAGCGTGACGCGTCTGAAGCATGAATGAAATCAGTCAATGGAGAGAATGAGCGTACGGCGAGTGACGTCATAGACCAGGAAGCTATAAATATCCCCTGAGCACACAACACGCCAGCTTAAAAGTTACTGAAGCAGCGACCCCAGGGGATGCCGAGAGTATGGCAGGACACGCAGCGTCCGTCCCTTCGGGGAACTAGGGTTACATACGTAACCCGGGACGTTCCCCTTCAGGGACTACCGCTGCGTGTAATCGCAGTGGGAACGCAATACCCACATCCCCATACGACCAAATCCCCGTCGTGTGTCATTAGGAGACACAAGCCGACGAGAGAACCTGAGCCCCGGGAGTGGAGCTAAGGTCAAGGGAATAAAATCTGACGAAAGTGTGCGGTGAGGACCAGCCTGCCGCATCACAAACGTCCTGAAGAGAAGCTCCTGAAAGAAGAGCTGTAGAGGCAGCCATACTCCTGGTGGAAAGAGCCCTTACAGCCAAAGGTGAAGGCTGATGGGCCGAATCAACAGTTGTTCCGATCTCCTCCACAGAGCAGCTCTGTGGACATACGCATCTAAAGCCCTAACAGGGCACAGCAAATTAAGTTTCCTCTGGTCTGACGTCAGAAAAGGCGGAGGACAGAAAGCCTGCAGAACTATAGGTCTAACCAAAGTGGTTGGCACCTTAGGAACATAACCTGGTCTCGGACAGAGAAAGGCCTTAACCATACCAGGAGCAAATTCCAGGCACGAGGGAGCCACCGAAAGTGCTTGAATATCACCAATCCTTTTTAGAGATGAGATAGCAAGAAGAAGGATAGTCTTAAGAGTAAGAAACTTTTCCGAAACTTCCTCGATGGGCTCGAAAGGAGCAAGGGAGAGACCTTCTAAGACGATGGCCAGATCCCAAGCTGGTACCCTTGTGCGAACTGCAGGCCTCAGCCTCAGGGTGCGACGAAGGAAGCGAGATATAAGTGGGTGTTTCCCGAGGGAACCTCCACTTGAAGGGGTGTGGTAAGCAGCTAAGGCCGCCACATACACCTTCAGTGTGGAGTGGGATAACCCTGTGGAGAGACGGTCCTGCAGGAAATCCAGCACTGTACCAACCGGGCAGTTAACTGGGTCCTGCTGGCGCTCTCCACACCAAGAGGTGAAAAGTTTCCACCTCGCGGCATATAACTTCCTCGTGGAGGGAGCTCTGGATTGGAGGATGGTCTCAACGACCTCAGCCGAGAGACCAGAATCTATGAGCTGGGCCCCCTCAGAGGCCAAGCCCACAGCCTCCATAGCTCTGGACGGGGGTGAAGGATCGACCCACTCGCCTGAGAGAGCAGATCTCTCCTGATCGGTATCTCTAGGGGAGAGCCGTCGAGGAGAGACACTAGGTCCGAAAACCATACTCGGGCCGGCCAGAACTGGGCTATAAGCAGGAGACTGAGCCCGTCCCGGCGAACCCTCTCCAGAACTCCTGGGAGCAGAGCGATCGGGGGAAAAGCGTACAGGCGTGACCTCGGCCACGGATGTACCATAGCATCCAACCCCAGTGGGGCTGGCTGGCTGAGAGAGAACCACAGTGGACAGTGTGATGTCTCTCGGGATGCAAATAGGTCTACCTCGGCACGACCGAAATGTCCCCATAGGAGCTCCACCACCTCGGGGTGAAGACTCCACTCCCCGGGCCTCGGCCCCTGCCTCGACAGGATGTCTGCCCCCTGATTCAAATACCCCGGGAGATAAATAGCTCTGAGAGAGAGAATTTTCCCCTGGGACCACAGAAGGATCTGACGTGCCAGCTTGTAAAGCGGGCGAGAACGCAGACCCCCCTGGTGGTTGATATAGGAAACCACCGATGTGTTGTCTGTCCGGACAAGAACATGGTGGCCTCTTAGGTCCGGGAGGAAATGTTTCAGGGCCTGAAACACTGCCAACATCTCTAGACAATTTATGTGCCATAGACGGTGATGGTCCTCCCACAGACCCTGAGCCGGGCGACCACTCATGATCGCCCCCCAACCCGTGAGAGAGGCATCTGTCGTTAGCATCACGCGACGACAAGGAGCTCCCAACACAGGGCCTTGGGACAGAAACCAAGGATCTTTCCACATAACCAGGGCGCGATGACACCGTCGCGAACTCATGATCATGCGAAGCGGATTTCCCCTCGGGGAGAATCCCCTGGTTCTGAGCCACCACTGTAACGGTCTCATGTGCAGGAGGCCAAAAGGTATCACGTTGGACGCAGCCGCCATGAGACCCAACAGTCTCTGGAACTGTTTTACAGTGGATGACCGGCCTAGCTTGACTTGATGTACTGCGGCGAGAATCGAAGCAACACGAGCAGGTGACAATTGTGCCTGCATCGTCGTCGAATCCCACACTACACCGAGAAAAGTGGTTCTCTGTAATGGAGAAAGAACACTCTTCTTGGCGTTGAGTCTCAACCCCAACCTCTTGATGTGAGCAAGAACGACATCTCGATGCCGAACCGCCTGATGTTCCGATTGAGCTAGAATTAACCAATCGTCTATATAGTTCAGAATACGGATGCCCTGCAGCCTGAGCGGAGCTATAGCTGCATCCATACACTTCGTGAACGTGCGGGGTGACAGTGCTAGGCCAAACGGAAGAACCCGATATTGGAACG
Source organism: Rhinichthys klamathensis goyatoka (assembly GCF_029890125.1). Classification (NCBI taxonomy): domain Eukaryota; kingdom Metazoa; phylum Chordata; class Actinopteri; order Cypriniformes; family Leuciscidae; genus Rhinichthys; species Rhinichthys klamathensis. Next base: position 144,330 of record NW_026606809.1, read on the forward strand.
CTTCGCCCCCGAAAGCGAACCTCAGGAACTTCCTGTGTTGAGGGAGGATAGATACATGAAAGTAAGCGTCCTTTAGATCTATCGTGACAAACCAGTCCTCGGATCTGATTTGTGACACGATCTGCTTGAGAGTGAGCATCTTGAACTTGAGCTTCCCTACAGTGTGATTTAAGACACGCAGATCTAGAATGGGACGCAGCCCTCCATCTTTTTTCGGAACGATGAAGTACCGGCTGTAGTATCCTAACTCCCTGCTGGGTGGAGGAACCCGTTCTATAGCCCCTTTTTGCAGCAGAGTTTTTACCTCCTCTTCTAATACCAGAGCCTGCTCGGGGCCTACCACAGTGGGCAGAACCCCTCTGAACCGAGGTGGACGCGTTCTGAACTGAATAGCGTACCCGTTCTTTATAATATTCAGGACCCACTGAGAAACATTGGGAAGCATTTCCCATTCCGCCAGGAACTCTACTAAGGGAACCAGCCTCTCGAGGCTGGCCTCTGGATGAACATCCCGAGTGACAGACACAGCGCCCTGTAACATACTGGCAGGAAACAGCTGGTCTGAACACTCCACAACCCTCCTCGGAGGGGGCGAGCGTCCCTCGGGAAATCGCTCGCCGAGTCTCTCTACGCCCTGTGTAGGCAGGGTTAGTAGAACAGACCCCTGAGGGCATCGGGAAAGACAGGGCACCGTGTTCTTGTGCGGTGAACTCAAGTCTCTCCCGATGGGGACCACCCTCAGAGTCCTGACGTTCAGCCCGTCAGGACTTTTTCGACGCGGCCTTCCTGGCGACAATGACTGTCCTCAGATCAGTCCTGCCCCGAGACGGCCGCGCCGGAGAGCGCCCCGCCTCGTCCCTCCAGTTTCCCTGCGGGGGGGCACGAGACGCGACACTCCGCTTCTGCTGTGCTCTTTTTGAAGAGGAAGAACTCGACGGCTGGGACTGCCCTTTTCGCTCAGCAGCCCCAGTGACACGTATTTTGAGAGGGATAAATTTAGAAAAAGCAGCCGCCTGTTTTTTCTCTTCCTGGAACCTCTCCGTGACCGAGTGAAGAGCGTCACCGAAGAGGCCCGCAGGCGAAACAGGAGCATTTAAAAGGAGAGACTTATCTTTTTCCTTCATCGATGTCTGACTCAACCATAAGTGCCTTTCTGTGGCCACCATGGCTGCCATAGATCGACCAATAGATTTAGCGGACTCTCTGGTGGCACGCAGAGTGAGATCCGCAGTCTGCCTAAGTTCGCTAATCATATCAGCCGAAATTTCACCCCCCTCAGAAACATCTTTGAGCAGGTCGGCCTGATAAGCCTGCATAATAGCCATCGTATGCAAACACGCAGCCGCCTGCCCAGCCGCCGAGTAAGCCTTCCCCACCAGCACAGAGGTATTCTTTAGTGGTCTAGATGGAAGAGCCGGCGCTTTAAGTGAAACCGAAGAAGCAGGAGAGAGATAGCTCGCGAGCGTCTCCTCCGCCTTCGGCATCGTCACATAACCAGCAGATTTAGCACCAAAAATGTTACCATAAGCATTTGACTGATTCGTGTAAATTCTGCTAGAAACCGGTCTAACCCAGGTCTTTGAAACCTCAGCATGAAGGTCTGGGAAGAACGGTAAGCACCGGCGAGAAGGTTGAGGTCGTGCAGACAGAAATCTATCATCTAGTTTGCTTTTAATTTTAGAATCCTGTCTATCAGCTGGCCACTCGATACTGAGCCTTTCAACAGCCCGAGATAACACATCCATCAAACCTTCTTCATTTGCAGTATAATGTGTCACACTAGTTCCCTCTGATGCAAAACTTTCGACATCCAGATCCTCAGAACTGGATAATCTTAATTCCACATCATCATATGCCTCCACCTGGGCAGAAGTAACCGCCGCAGCGCGTGCTTCCGAAGCCGGGTGAGAGGCACCGGATCCCGCCGGAGAAAGCTGAGATAGGGCGGGGCCCGTCTCAACATCGCCGGTGAGATCCATCTGCGAACCCCAAGTCAAGCGCCGTCGCTCTGCCTCAACAGAAGCGGGACCCGAGCCTTGGGGAGCTCGCAGCAAACCACTCTCCTCAAAGAGCGATCGCCGCGAGCGCAGAGTTCTAAGAGGAAAGCGTTCGCAATGCTGACAGTCGACTCCCTCAAGAGCCGACTGGGCATGCTGAACACCCAAACAAGCCACACATAACTCGTGTGAATCCCCACCCGTGATGTATCGAGTACAGGGGGGAACACACTTCCTATACTGCTCGCTCATATTGTTTTTTTTATATATATATATATATATAGTGATAAACTCCTGACAGAACAGACAAACACAATCGACAGATTCAGACACACGCACAGAGCTGCTGAAGTGACAAAAGCTGGCGTGTTGTGTGCTCAGGGGATATTTATAGCTTCCTGGTCTATGACGTCACTCGCCGTACGCTCATTCTCTCCATTGACTGATTTCATTCATGCTTCAGACGCGTCAAGCTGGGGCGTTCCCACTGCGATTACACGCAGCGGTAGTCCCTGAAGGGGAACACAAACTCCAGCAAAGACAAACAGATATGAAAGTGACCCACTTCTCCTGGATTCACCTTAGAAACATGCTTCTTACTGCATTAGCAATGTAAAACAGTCTGGTGTCTGAAACTGAGTTATATGTGGAAAACTCAAACGGAGACTTTGCCTCCTGATTCACACATCTTCACTGACAGACTAAAGCAGATAAAGACAGAAACACAGATGTGCTCAATGACATCGTGGGGACAACATTTGTAAATGTACAAATGCAGAATGCTTTCTTCAGTCGTCCAGTGAGTGCCAATGAGTGCCAGTGAGTGCCAGTGAGTGCCAGTGAGTGCCAGTGAGTGCCAATGAGTGCCAGTGAGTGCCAGTGAGTGCCAGTGAGTGCCAATGAGTGCCAGTGAGTGCCAGTGAGTGCCAATGAGTGCCAGTGAGTGCCAGTGAGTGCCAGTGAGTGCCAATGAGTGCCAGTGAGTGCCAGTGAGTGCCAATGAGTGCCAGTGAGTGCCAGTGAGTGCCAATGAGTGCCAGTGAGTGCCAGTGAGTGCCAATGAGTGCCAATGAGTGCCAATGAGTGCCAGTGAGTGCCAATGAGTGCCAGTGAGTGCCAGTGAGGAACAGTGAGTGCCAGTGAGTGCCAGTGAGTGCCAGTGAGTGCCAATGAGTGCCAGTGAGTGCCAGTGAGTGCCAGTAAGTGTGCCAATGAGGGCCAGTGAGTGCCAGTGAGTGCCAATGAGTGCCAGTGAGTGCCAGTGAGTGCCAATGAGTGCCAATGAGGGCCAGTGAGTGCCAGTGAGTGCCAGTGAGTGCCAATGAGGGCCAGTGAGTGCCAATGAGTGCCAGTGAGTGCCAGTGAGTGCCAGTGAGGGCCAGTGAGTGCCAGTGAGGACCAGTGAGGACCAGTGAGTGCCAGTGAGTGCCAGTGAGTGCCAGTGAGGTCCAGTGAGTGCCAATGAGTGCCAGTGAGTGCCAGTGAGTGCCAATGAGTGCCAGTGAGTGCCAGTGAGGACCAGTGAGTGCCAGTGAGTGCCAGTGAGGACCAGTGAGTGCCAGTGAGGACCAGTGAGTGCCAGTGAGTGCCAGTGAGGACCACAGTGAGGGCCAGTGAGTGCCAGTGAGTGCCAGTGAGGACCAGTAAGTGCCAGTGAGGGCCAGTGAGGGCCAGTGAGTGCCAGTGGTTGCCGGTGAGTGCCAGTGAGTGCCAATGAGTGCCAGTGAGGACCAGTGAGGACCAGTGAGTGCCAGTGAGAGCCAGTGAGTGCCAGTGAGTGCCAGTGAGTGCCAGTGAGGACCAGTGAGTGCCAGTGAGGACCAGTGAGTGCCAGTGAGTGCCAATGAGTGCCAATGAGGACCAGTGAGTGCCAATGAGTGCCAGTGAGTGCCAGTGAGTGCCAGTGAGTGCCAGTGAGTGCCAGTGAGGGCCGGTGAGTGCCAGTGAGTGCCAGTGAGTGCCAGTGAGTGCCAGTGAGTGCCAGTGAGGACCAGTGAGGGCCAGTGAGTGCCAGTGAGTGCCAGTGAGGACCAGTGAGTGCCAGTGAGTGCCAGTGAGTGCCAGTGAGGACCAGTGAGTGCCAGTGAGGACCAGTGAGTGCCAGTGAGTGCCAGTGAGGACCAGTGAGTGCCAGTGAGTGCCAGTGAGGGCCAGTGAGTGGCAGTAAAGTGCCAGTGAGTGCCAGTGAGGACCAGTGAGGGCCAGTGAGTGCCAGTGAGGGCCAGTGAGTGCCAGTGAGTGCCAGTGAGGGCCAGTGAGTGCCAGTGAGTGCCAGTGAGTGCCAGTGATGACCAGTGAGGGCCAGTGAGTGCCAGTGAGTGCCAGTGTGTACCAGTGAGGACCAGTGAGGGCCAGTGAGGGCCAGTGAGTGCCAGTGAGTGCCACTGAGGACCAGTGAGTGCCAGTGAGTGCCAGTGAGGGCAAGTGAGTGCCAGTGAGTGCCAGTGAGTGCCAGTGAGTGCAAATGAGTGCCAGTGAGTGCTAGTAAGTGCCAGTGAGGGCCAGTGAGTGCCAATGAGTGCCAGTGAGTGCCAGTGAGGACCAGTGAGGACCAGTGAGTGCCAGTGAGGACCAGTGAGTGCCAGTGAGTGCCAGTGAGTGCCAGTTAGGGCCAGTGAGGGCCAGTGAGTGCCAGTGAGGGCCAGTGAGTGCCAGTGAGGGCCAGTGAGTGCCAATGAATGCCAGTGAGTGCCAGTGAGTGCCAGTGAGGGCCAGTGAGTGCCAATGAGTGCCAGTGACTGCCAGTGAGGACCAGTGAGTGCCAGTGAGTGCCAGTGACTGCCAGTGAGGACCAGTGAGGACCAGTGAGTGCTAGTGAGTGCCAGTGAGTGCCAGTGAGGACCAGTGAGTGCCAGTGAGTGCCAATGAGTGCCAGTGAGTGCCAGTAAGTGCCAGTGAGTGCCAGTGAGTGCCAGTGAGTGCCAATGAGTGCCAGTGAGTGCCAGTGAGGACCAGTGAGGGCCAGTGAAGACCAGTGAGTGCCAGTGAGTGCCAGTGAGGCCAGTGAGGCCAGTGAGTGCCAGTGAGTGCCAATGAGTGCCAGTGAGTGCCAGTGAGTGCAAATGAGTGCCAGTGAGTGCCAGTAAGTGCCAATGAGTGCCAGTGACTGCCAGTGAGTGCCAATGAGTGCCAGTGAGTGCCAGTGCTCTGCTCATCCGTCATGTGTGACGCGCTGCCATACCGCTCATAATTTGATATTTAAGACGGTCTGATTCATTTCCTGCCTGAGACGCCTCTAATCTGTTGGCAATCACAATGCACAACTCACGCTTGAAAGAATCTGAACATACAGAAAGACAAACTGGGCTATTTTTAGCATGTTTTGAGATGCATTTATACTGACATGCAGAGCAGCCGAAATAAACAGGGGAAAACGACAACAACAACAACCGGGAAAAGCCTGAAATATGCAATAATAATTTCAAACAATCCAGTAGTCAAAGTCAGTGGTGATCTAGTAACAGCTGTTCACTGCACAGCAACTGCTGACTTTAGTTTGCACGGCATCGCTGGATCATTTTTATTTAAATGTGCATGCATTTTCATTAAAAGATGGACCATTTGGATCGCATAAACTCATGAGCTGCTGTTTAAAATTCATCTTGGGGGTGATTAATGTTTTATATTTAGTGGATGAGATGGTGCTTTCCCTGTACAATGTCACGCACGTTTTGCTGTCCAGGGTTTAATTTGGCTCCGTCTTAATCCTCTCGTGTCACTGAGCGCCGTTTTGCAGCACACTCCATTATGGATGGGCGATTAATGTTGACATCATGAATACGCTGGAGTGAATATTAAGCGTTCTGTCCAGCGTCACCACACACACATACGCATATTAATTAGCAGGAGGCACATTATTAGATGACATGGCCTCCAAAATGATCTTTAGCAAATAACACTCTATGTAGCTCTGTTCCTAACGCTGTTGTTGTGCTAGTTACGAGGGCAAAAGTATACACACATATTTGCATATATATGAATGTCCTTTAGTTCATTGTGTTCATCTGTCAGATTGATGCGGTGTGTGTGTGTGTGTGTGTGTGTGTGTGTGTGTGTGTCTGTGTGTGTGTGAGAGAGTGTGTGTGTGTGTGTGAGAGAGAGAGAGAGAGAGAGAGAGAGAGAGAGAGAGAGAGAGAGAGAGAGAGAGAGAGAGAGAGAGAGAGAGAGTGTGTGTGTGTGTGTGTGTGTGGCACCCTAACCCTAACTTTGGTAAATCAACAGCGCCCCCTGTTGAGTGCAGAAGTGCAGTGACACTTTAACCAGCAACAAACAAGATAATAACAAGACTAACTTCCCTAAGAAAGGGAAGTAAAAAGTGAGTATGATCAAACTTTTCTCTATTCTTTTTATATAGAGAAGAATGTAATAAGCCACAAGAGGTCATGCACTGCAGTGAATTTACCATGGTAAAAGTACCTGCAGCTAAAAGAAAAATCAACCAGTGTTTACAAGGAGCTCCATCGGCAAACACTGTAAAAATCTATTTGAGAGGTTCTGGAACAAGAACAAATGTGGGCGGGGCTTGATTGTCTCTGTGGGAATTGATTGGATGGTTGTGGTTTGCTATTGGCTGATCTCATGTGAGTGACAGGTTATAGCCCCCCCCACATCATCAGAGAAGAGAAGAGATGCTGCAAGAGGAACTTATTCTGATTCAACATTATTAAAACAATAATGATGTGCACCCATAAATCATTTTTTCTTTATTTAATTGTACGTTTTGATTTCATAGGGACTTTAATTAAGTCTCAAGTGTCGGAGCTGCAGGGTGTTAAAGGTGTTTGCTCAAACACTCACCTGTCATGGGCTGGAAAGCGGAGCAGGATCACCATGGTTACAGCGAGACACAGTCTCAGCGAGTGAAGTGTGATTAATAGCAGGAAGGCTAGTGGCGAGAGACATATGTAGGTCATGAACGCTTAGAAAAGCATGTTGACAGAGAAATCAATAAAAGCCCCTGAGCCGCACAGAGCACTTTCATAATCGGAAAGATTCAGTCTCTTCGACACAATGAAAACATTGTGCTTTGAGCCCTTCTGACTGGTGGAAGAGACTGAGAGCGAATGAGAGAGACAAGAGCAAAACATTGACTCCCCCTGCAGGACATCTGGAGAGATTCAGGCATCAAGAACTTCTGGAAATATCCTTCATATCCAGAGAGATTCAGGCACCAAGAACTCCTGGAAATATCCTTCATATCTGGAGAGATTCAGGCATCAAGAACTCCTGGAAATATCCTTCATATCCAGAGAGATTCAGGCATCAAGAACTCCTGGAAATATCCTTCATATCCAGAGAGATTCAGGCATCAAGAACTCCTGGAAATATCCTTCATATCTGGAGAGATTCAGGCATCAAGAACTCCTGGAAATATCTTTCATATCCAGAGAGATTCAGGCCTCAATAACTTCTGAAAATATCCTTCATATCCAGAGAGATTCAGGCATCAAGAACTTCTGGAAATGTCCTTCATATCTGGAGAGATTCAGGCATCTAGAACTTCTGGAAATATCCTTCATATCTGGAGAGATTCAGGCATCAACAACTCCTGGAAATATCCCTTATATCTGGAGAGATTCAGACATCAAGAACTCCTGGAAATATCCTTCATATCTGGAGAGATTCAGGCATCAACAGCTCCTGAAAATATTCTTCATATCCAGAGAGATTCAGGCATCAAGAACTTCTGGAAATATCCTTCATATCTGGAGAGATTCAGGCATCAAGAACTTCTGGGAATATCCTTCAAATCTGGAGAGATTCAGGCATCAACAACTCCTGGAAATATCTTACATATCTGGAGAGATTCAGGCATCAAGAACTCCTGGAAATATCCTTCATATCTGGAGAGATTCAGGCATCAAGAAGTCCTGGAAATATCCTTCATATCTGGAGAGATTCAGGCATCAAGAACTCCTGGAAATATACTTCATATCCAGAGAAATTCAGGCATCAAGACCTTCTGGAAATATCCTTCATATCTGGAGAGATTCAGGCATCAAGAACTCCTGGAAATATCATTCATATCTGGAGAGATTCAGGCATCAAGACCTTCTGGAAATATCCTTCATATCTGGAGAGATTCAGGCATCAAGAACTCCTGGAAATATCATTCATATCTGGAGAGATTCAGGCATCAACAACTTCTGGAAATATCCTTCAAATCTGGAGAGATTCAGGCATCAACAACTTCTGGAAATATCCTTCATATCCAGAGAGATTCAGGCATCAAGAACTTCAGGAAATATCCCTCATATCTGGAGAGATTCAGGCATCAAGAACTTCTGGAAATATCCTTCATATCCAGAGAGATTCAGGCATCAAGAACTTCTGGAAATATCCTTCATATCTGGAGAGATTCAGGCATCAACAACTTCTGGAAATATCCTTCAAATCTGGAGAGATTCAGGCCTCAAGAACTTCTGAAAATATCCTTCATATCCAGAGAGATTCAGGCATCAACAACTTCTGGAAATATCCTTCATATCCAGAGAGATTCAGGCATCAAGAACTCCTGGAAATATCCCTCATATCTGGAGAGATTCAGGCATCAAGAACTTCTGGAAATATCCCTCATATCTGGACAGATTCAGGCATCAAGAACTTCTGGAAATATCCTTCATATCTGGAGAGATTCAGGCATCAAGAACTCCTGGAAATATCCTTCATATCCAGAGAGATTCAGGCATCAAGAACTCCTGGAAATATCCTTCATATCCAGAGAGATTCAGGCATCAAGAACTCCTGGAAATATCCTTCATATCTGGAGAGATTCAGGCATCAAGAACTCCTGGAAATATCTTTCATATCCAGAGAGATTCAGGCCTCAATAACTTCTGAAAATATCCTTCATATCCAGAGAGATTCAGGCATCAAGAACTTCTGGAAATGTCCTTCATATCTGGAGAGATTCAGGCATCTAGAACTTCTGGAAATATCCTTCATATCTGGAGAGATTCAGGCATCAACAACTCCTGGAAATATCCCTCATATCTGGAGAGATTCAGACATCAAGAACTCCTGGAAATATCCTTCATATCTGGAGAGATTCAGGCATCAACAGCTCCTGAAAATATTCTTCATATCCAGAGAGATTCAGGCATCAAGAACTTCTGGAAATATCCTTCATATCTGGAGAGATTCAGGCATCAAGAACTTCTGGGAATATCCTTCAAATCTGGAGAGATTCAGGCATCAACAACTCCTGGAAATATCTTACATATCTGGAGAGATTCAGGCATCAAGAACTCCTGGAAATATCCTTCATATCTGGAGAGATTCAGGCATCAAGAAGTCCTGGAAATATCCTTCATATCTGGAGAGATTCAGGCATCAAGAACTCCTGGAAATATACTTCATATCCAGAGAAATTCAGGCATCAAGACCTTCTGGAAATATCCTTCATATCTGGAGAGATTCAGGCATCAAGAACTCCTGGAAATATCATTCATATCTGGAGAGATTCAGGCATCAAGACCTTCTGGAAATATCCTTCATATCTGGAGAGATTCAGGCATCAAGAACTCCTGGAAATATCATTCATATCTGGAGAGATTCAGGCATCAACAACTTCTGGAAATATCCTTCAAATCTGGAGAGATTCAGGCATCAACAACTTCTGGAAATATCCTTCATATCCAGAGAGATTCAGGCATCAAGAACTTCAGGAAATATCCCTCATATCTGGAGAGATTCAGGCATCAAGAACTTCTGGAAATATCCTTCATATCCAGAGAGATTCAGGCATCAAGAACTTCTGGAAATATCCTTCATATCTGGAGAGATTCAGGCATCAACAACTTCTGGAAATATCCTTCAAATCTGGAGAGATTCAGGCCTCAAGAACTTCTGAAAATATCCTTCATATCCAGAGAGATTCAGGCATCAACAACTTCTGGAAATATCCCTCATATCTGGAGAGATTCGGGCCTCAAGAACTTCTGAAAATATCCTTCATATCAAGAGAGATTCAGGCATCAATAACTTCTGTAAATATCCTTCATATCTGGAGAGATTCAGGCATCAAGAACTTCTGGAAATATCCTTCATATCTGGAGAGATTCAGGCATCAAGAACTCCTGGAAATATCCCTCATATCTGGAGAGATTCAGTCATCATGAACTCCTGGAAATATCCTTCAAATCTGGAGATATTCAGGCATCAATAACTTCTGGAAACATCCCTCATATCCAGAGAGATTCAGGCATCAACAACTTCTGGACATATCCCTCATATCTGGAGAGATTCAGGCCTCAATAACTTCTGAAAATATCCTTCATATCCAGAGAGATTCAGGCATCAAGAACTTCTGGAAATGTCCTTCATATCTGGAGAGATTCAGGCATCTAGAACTTCTGGAAATATCCTTCATATCTGGAGAGATTCAGGCATCAAAAACTCCTGGAAATATCCCTCATATCTGGAGAGATTCAGTCATCAAGAACTCCTGGAAATATCCTTCAAATCTGGAGATATTCAGGCATCAACAACTTCTGGAAACATCCCTCATATCCAGAGAGATTCAGGCATTACCAACTCCTGGAAATATCCTTCATATCTGGAGAGATTCAGGCATCAATAACTTACGGAAATATCCTTCATATCCAGAGAGATTCAGGCATCAACAACTTCTGGAAATATCCTTCATATCTGGAGAGATTCAGGCATTAAGAACTTATGGAAACATCCTTCATATCCAGAGAGATTCAGGCATCAACAACTTCTGGAAATATCCTTCATATCCAGAGAGATTCAGGCATTAACAACTTCTGGAAATATCCTTCAAATCCAGAGAGATTCAGGCATCAAGAACATCTGGAAATATCCTTCAAATCGGGAGAGATTCAGGCATCAACAACTTCTGGAAATATCCTTCATATCCAGAGATATTCAGGCATCAAGAACTCCTGGAAATATCCTTCATATCTGGAGAGATTCGGGAATCAAGAACTTCTGGAAATATCCCTCATATCTGGAGAGATTCAGGCATCAAGAACTTATGGAGACATCCTTCATATCCAGAGAGATTCAGGCATCAAGAACTTCTGGAAATATCCTTCAAATCTGGAGATTTTCAGGCATCAACAACTTCTGGAAATATCCTTCATATCTGGAGAGATTCAGGCATCAAGAACTTCTGGAAATATCCTTCATATCCAGAGATATTCAGGCATCAACAACTTCTGGAAATATCCTTCATATCCAAAGATATTCAGGCATCAACAACTTTTGGAAATATCCTTCATATCCAGAGAGATTTAGGCATCAAGAACTTCTGGAAATATCCTTCAAATCTGGAGAGATTCTGGCATCAACAACTTCTGGAAATATCCTTCATATCCAGAGACATTCAGGCATCAAGAACTTCTGGAAATATCCTTCAAATCTGGAGAGATTCAGGCATCAAGAACTTCTGGAAATATCCTTCAAATCTAGAGAGATTCAGGCATCAAGAACTTCTGGAAATATCCTTCAAATCTGGAGAGATTCAGGCATCAAGAACTTCTGGAAATATCCTTCAAATCTAGAGAGATTCAGGCATCAAGAACTTCTGGAAATATCCTTCAAATCTGGAGAGATTCAGGCATCAACAACTTCTGGAAATATCCTTCATATCCAGAGAGATTCAGGCATCAAGAACTCCTGGAAATATCCCTCATATCTGGAGAGATTCAGGCATCAAGAACTTCTGGAAATATCCCTCATATCTGGACAGATTCAGGCATCAAGAACTTCTGGAAATATCCTTCATATCTGGAGAGATTCAGGCATCAAGAACTTCTGGAAATATCCTTCATATCTGGAGAGATTCAGGCATCAAGAACTTCTGGAAATATCCTTCAAATCTGGAGAGATTCAGGCATCAAGAACTTCTGGAAATATCCCTCATATCTGGAGAGATTCAGGCATCAAGAACTTCTGGAAATATCCCTCATATCTGGACAGATTCAGGCATCAAGAACTTCTGGAAATATGCTTCATATCTGGAGAGATTCAGGCATCAAGAAGTTCTGGAAATATCCTTCATATCTGGAGAGATTCAGGCATCAAGAACTTCTGGAAATATCCTTCAAATCTGGAGAGATTCAGGCATCAACAACTTCTGGAAATATCCTTCATATCCAGAGAGATTCAGGCATCAAGAACTTCTGGAAATATCCCTCATATCTGGAGAGATTCAGGCATCAACAACTTCTGGAAATATCCTTCATATCCAGAGAGATTCAGGCATCAAGAACTTCTGGAAATATCCTTCAAATCTGGAGAGATTCAGGCATCAACAACTTCTGGAAATATCCTTCATATCCAGAGAGATTCAGGCATCAAGAACTTCTGGAAATATCCCTCATATCTGGAGAGATTCAGGCATCAAGAACTTATGGAGACATCCTTCATATCCAGAGAGATTCAGGCATCAAGAACTTCTGGAAATATCCTTCAAATCTGGAGAGATTCAGGCATCAACAACTTCTGGAAATATCCTTCAAATCTGGAGATTTTCAGGCATCAACAACTTGTGTAAATATCCTTCATATCTGGAGAGATTCAGGCATCAACAACTTCTGTAAATATCCTTCATATCCAGAGATATTCAGGCATCAACAACTTCTGGAAATATCCTTCATATCCAAAGATATTCAGGCATCAACAACTTCTGGAAATATCCTTCATATCCAGAGAGATTCAGGCATCAAGAACTTCTGGAAATATCCTTAAAATCTGGAGAGATTCTGGCATCAACAACTTCTGGAAATATCCTTCATATCCAGAGAGATTCAGGCATCAAGAACTTCTGGAAATGTCCTTCATATCTGGAGAGATTCAGGCATCTAGAACTTCTGGAAATATCCTTCATATCTGGAGAGATTCAGGCATCAAGAACTCCTGGAAATATCCCTCATATCTGGAGAGATTCAGTCATCAAGAACTCCTGGAAATATCCTTCAAATCTGGAGATATTCAGGCATCAACAACTTCTGGAAACATCCCTCATATCCAGAGAGATTCAGGCATCAACAACTCCTGGAAATATCTTTCATATCTGGAGAGATTCAGGCATCAATAACTTACGGAAACATCCTTCATATCCAGAGAGATTCAGGCATCAACAACTTCTGGAAATATCCTTCATATCTGGAGAGATTCAGGCATCAAGAACTTCTGGAAATATCCTTCATGTCCAGAGAGATTCAGGCATCAAGAACATCTGGAAATATCCTTCAAATCGGGAGAGATTCAGGCATCAACAACTTCTGGAAATATCCTTCATATCCAGAGATATTCAGGCATCAAGAACTCCTGGAAATATCCTTCATATCTGGAGAGATTCAGGCATCAAGAACTTCTGGAAATATCCCTCATATCTGGAGAGATTCAGGCATCAAGAACTTATGGAGACATCCTTCATATCCAGAGAGATTCAGGCATCAAGAACTTCTGGAATTATCCTTCAAATCTGGAGATTTTCAGGCATCAACAACTTCTGGAAATATCCTTCATATCTGGAGAGATTCAGGCATCAAGAACTTCTGGAAACATCCTTCATATCCAGAGATATTCAGGCATCAACAACTTCTGGAAATATCCTTCATATCCAAAGATATTCAGGCATCAACAACTTCTGGAAATATCCTTCATATCCAGAGAGATTCAGGCATCAAGAACTTCTGGAAATATCCTTCAAATCTGGAGAGATTCTGGCATCAACAACTTCTGGAAATATCCTTCATATCCAGAGAGATTCAGGCATCAAGAACTTCTGGAAATATCCTTCAAATCTGGAGAGATTCAGGCATCAAGAACTTCTGGAAATATCCTTCAAATCTGGAGAGATTCAGGCATCAAGAACTTCTGGAAATATCCTTCAAATCTGGAGAGATTCAGGCATCAACAACTTCTGGAAATATCCTTCATATCCAGAGAGATTCAGGCATCAAGAACTCCTGGAAATATCCCTCATATCTGGAGAGATTCAGGCATCAAGAACTTCTGGAAATATCCCTCATATCTGGACAGATTCAGGCATCAAGAACTTCTGGAAATATCCTTCATATCTGGAGAGATTCAGGCATCAAGAACTTCTGGAAAAATCCTTCATATCTGGAGAGATTCAGGCATCAAGAACTTCTGGAAATATCCTTCAAATCTGGAGAGATTCAGGCATCAAGAACTTCTGGAAATATCCCTCATATCTGGAGAGATTCAGGCATCAAGAACTTCTGGAAATATCCCTCATATCTGGAGAGATTCAGGCATCAAGAACTTCTGGAAATATGCTTCATATCTGGAGAGATTCAGGCATCAAGAACTTCTGGAAATATCCTTCATATCTGGAGAGATTAAGGCATCAAGAACTTCTGGAAATATCCTTCAAATCTGGAGAGATTCAGGCATCAACAACTTCTGGAAATATCCTTCATATCCAGAGAGATTCAGGCATCAAGAACTTCTGGAAATATCCCTCATATCTGGAGAGATTCAGGCATCAACAACTTCTGGAAATATCCTTCATATCCAGAGAGATTCAGGCATCAAGAACTTCTGGAAATATCCTTCAAATCTGGAGAGATTCAGGCATCAAGAACTTATGGAGACATCCTTCATATCCAGAGAGATTCAGGCATCAAGAACTTCTGGAAATATCCTTCAAATCTGGAGAGATTCAGGCATCAACAACTTCTGGAAATATCCTTCAAATCTGGAGATTTTCAGGCATCAACAACTTCTGTAAATATCCTTCATATCTGGAGAGATTCAGGCATCAACAACTTCTGTAAATATCCTTCATATCCAGAGATATTCAGGCATCAACAACTTCTGGAAATATCCTTCATATCCAAAGATATTCAGGCATCAACAACTTCTGGAAATATCCTTCATATCCAGAGAGATTCAGGCATCAAGAACTTCTGGAAATATCCTTCAAATCTGGAGAGATTCTGGCATCAACAACTTCTAGAAATATCCTTCATATCCAGAGACATTCAGGCATCAAGAACTTCTGGAAATATCCTTCATATCCAGAGACATTCAGGCATCAAGAACTTCTGGAAATATCCTTCAAATCTGGAGAGATTCAGGCATCAAGAACTTCTGGAAATATCCTTCAAATCTGGAGAGATTCAGGCATCAACAACTTCTGGAAATATCCCTCATATCTGGAGAGATTCAGGCCTCAAGAACTTCTGAAAATATCCTTCATATCCAGAGAGATTCAGGCATCAAGAACTTTTGTAAATATCCTTCATATCTGGAGAGATTCAGGCATCAAGAACTTCTGGAAATGTCCTTCATGTCTGGAGAGATTCAGGTATCAAGAACTTCTGGAAATATCCTTCATATCTGGAGAGATTCAGGCATCAAGAACTCCTGGAAATATCCCTCATATCTGGAGAGATTCAGTCATCAAGAACTCCTGGAAATATCCTTCAAATCTGGAGATATTCAGGCATCAATAACTTCTGGAAACATCCCTCATATCCAGAGAGATTCAGGCATCAACAACTCCTGGAAATATCCTTCATATCTGGAGAGATTCAGGCATCAATAACTTACGGAAATATCCTTCATATCCAGAGAGATTCAGGCATCAACAACTTCTGGAAATATCCTTCATATCTGGAGAGATTCAGGCATCAAGAACATATGGAAACATCCTTCATATCCAGAGAGATTCAGGCATCAACAACTTCTGGAAATATCCTTCATATCCAGAGAGATTCAGGCATCAAGAACTTCTGGAAATATCCTTCAAATTTGGAGAGATTCAGGCATCAACAACTTCTGGAAATATCCTTCATATCCAGAGATATTCAGGCATCAACAACTTTTGGAAATATCCTTCATATCCAGAGAGATTCAGGCATCAAGAACTTCTGGAAATATCCTTCATATCCAGAGAGATTCAGGCATCAAGAACATCTGGAAATATCCTTAAAATCTGGAGAGATTCAGGCATCAACAACTTCTGGAAATATCCTTCATATCCAGAGATATTCAGGCATCAACAACTCCTGGAAATATCCTTCATATCTGGAGAGATTCAGGCATCAAGAACTTCTGGAAATATCCCTCATATCTGGAGAGATTCAGGCATCAAGAACTTATGGAGACATCCTTCATATCCAGAGAGATTCAGGCATCAAGAACTTCTGGAAATATCCTTCAAATCTGGAGATTTTCAGGCATCAAGAACTTCTGGAAATATCCTTCAAATATGGACAGATTCAGGCATCAACAACTTCTGGAAATATACTTCAAATCTGGAGAGATTCAGGCATCAACAACTTCTGGAAATATCCTTCATATCCAGAGAGATTCAGGCATCAAGAACTTCTGGAAATATCCCTCATATCTGGAGAGATTCAGGCATCAACAACTTCTGGAAATATCCTTCATATCTGGAGAGATTCAGGCATCAAGAACTTCTGGAAATATCCTTCATATCCAGATATATTCAGTTATCAACAACTTCTGGAAATATCCTTCATATCCAAAGATATTCAGGCATCAACAACTTCTGGAAATATCCTTCATATCCAGAGAGATTCAGGCATCAAGAACTTCTGGAAATATCCTTCAAATCTGGAGAGATTCAGGCATCAAGAACTTCTGGAAATATCCTTCATATCCAGAGACATTCAGGCATCAAGAACTTCTGGAAATATCCTTCAAATCTGGAGAGATTCAGGCATCAACAACTTCTGGAAATATCCTTCATATCCAGAGAGATTCAGGCATCAAGAACTCCTGGAAATATCCCTCATATCTGGAGAGATTCAGGCATCAAGAACTTCTGGAAATATCCCTCGTATCTGGACAGATTCAGGCATCAAGAACTTCTGGAAATATCCTTCAAATCTGGAGAGATTCAGGCATCAACAACTTCTGGAAATATCCTTCAAATCTGGAGAGATTCAGGCATCAACAACTTCTGGAAATATCCTTCATATCCAGAGAGATTCAGGCATCAAGAACTTCAGGAAATATCCCTCATATCTGGAGAGATTCAGGCATCAAGAACTTCTGGAAATATCCTTCATATCCAGAGAGATTCAGGCATCAAGAACTTCTGGAAATATCCTTCATATCTGGAGAGATTCAGGCATCAACAACTTCTGGAAATATCCTTCAAATCTGGAGAGATTCAGGCCTCAAGAACTTCTGAAAATATCCTTCATATCCAGAGAGATTCAGGCATCAACAACTTCTGGAAATATCCCTCATATCTGGAGAGATTCGGGCCTCAAGAACTTCTGAAAATATCCTTCATATCCAGAGAGATTCAGGCATCAATAACTTCTGTAAATATCCTTCATATCTGGAGAGATTCAGGCATCAAGAACTTCTGGAAATATCCTTCATATCTGGAGAGATTCAGGCATCAAGAACTCCTGGAAATATCCCTCATATCTGGAGAGATTCAGTCATCATGAACTCCTGGAAATATCTTTCAAATCTGGAGATATTCAGGCATCAATAACTTCTGGAAACATCCCTCATATCCAGAGAGATTCAGGCATCAACAACTTCTGGACATATCCCTCATATCTGGAGAGATTCAGGCCTCAATAACTTCTGAAAATATCCTTCATATCCAGAGAGATTCAGGCATCAAGAACTTCACGAAATGTCCTTCATATCTGGAGAGATTCAGGCATCTAGAACTTCTGGAAATATCCTTCATATCTGGAGAGATTCAGGCATCAAAAACTCCTGGAAATATCCCTCATATCTGGAGAGATTCAGTCATCAAGAACTCCTGGAAATATCCTTCAAATCTGGAGATATTCAGGCATCAACAACTTCTGGAAACATCCCTCATATCCAGAGAGATTCAGGCATTACCAACTTCTGGAAATATCCTTCATATCTGGAGAGATTCAGGCATCAATAACTTACGGAAACATCCTTCATATCCAGAGAGATTCAGGCATCAACAACTTCTGGAAATATCCTTCATATCTGGAGAGATTCAGGCATTAAGAACTTATGGAAACATCCTTCATATCCAGAGAGATTCAGGCATCAACAACTTCTGGAAATATCCTTCATATCCAGAGAGATTCAGGCATCAACAACTTCTGGAAATATCCTTCAAATCCAGAGAGATTCAGGCATCAAGAACATCTGGAAATATCCTTCAAATCGGGAGAGATTCAGGCATCAACAACTTCTGGAAATATCCTTCATATCCAGAGATATTCAGGCATCAAGAACTCCTGGAAATATCCTTCATATCTGGAGAGATTCGGGAATCAAGAACTTCTGGAAATATCCCTCATATCTGGAGAGATTCAGGCATCAAGAACTTATGGAGACATCCTTCATATCCAGAGAGATTCAGGCATCAAGAACTTCTGGAAATATCCTTCAAATCTGGAGATTTTCAGGCATCAACAACTTCTGGAAATATCCTTCATATCTGGAGAGATTCAGGCATCAAGAACTTCTGGAAATATCCTTCATATCCAGAGATATTCAGGCATCAACAACTTCTGGAAATATCCTTCATATCCAAAGATATTCAGGCATCAACAACTTTTGGAAATATCCTTCATATCCAGAGAGATTTAGGCATCAAGAACTTCTGGAAATATCCTTCAAATCTGGAGAGATTCTGGCATCAACAACTTCTGGAAATATCCTTCATATTCAGAGACATTCAGGCATCAAGAACTTCTGGAAATATCCTTCAAATCTGGAGAGATTCAGGCATCAAGAACTTCTGGAAATATCCTTCAAATCTAGAGAGATTCAGGCATCAAGAACTTCTGGAAATATCCTTCAAATCTGGAGAGATTCAGGCATCAACAACTTCTGGAAATATCCTTCATATCCAGAGAGATTCAGGCATCAAGAACTCCTGGAAATATCCCTCATATCTGGAGAGATTCAGGCATCAAGAACTTCTGGAAATATCCCTCATATCTGGACAGATTCAGGCATCAAGAACTTCTGGAAATATCCTTCATATCTGGAGAGATTCAGGCATCAAGAACTTCTGGAAATATCCTTCATATCTGGAGAGATTCAGGCATCAAGAACTTCTGGAAATATCCTTCAAATCTGGAGAGATTCAGGCATCAAGAACTTCTGGAAATATCCCTCACATCTGGAGAGATTCAGGCATCAAGAACTTCTGGAAATATCCCTCATATCTGGACAGATTCAGGCATCAAGAACTTCTGGAAATATGCTTCATATCTGGAGAGATTCAGGCATCAAGAAGTTCTGGAAATATCCTTCATATCTGGAGAGATTCAGGCATCAAGAACTTCTGGAAATATCCTTCAAATCTGGAGAGATTCAGGCATCAACAACTTCTGGAAATATCCTTCATATCCAGAGAGATTCAGGCATCAAGAACTTCTGGAAATATCCCTCATATCTGGAGAGATTCGGGCATCAACAACTTCTGGAAATATCCTTCATATCCAGAGAGATTCAGGCATCAAGAACTTCTGGAAATATCCTTCAAATCTGGAGAGATTCAGGCATCAACAACTTCTGGAAATATCCTTCATATCCAGAGAGATTCAGGCATCAAGAACTTCTGGAAATATCCCTCATATCTGGAGAGATTCAGGCATCAAGAACTTATGGAGACATCCTTCATATCCAGAGAGATTCAGGCATCAAGAACTTCTGGAAATATCCTTCAAATCTGGAGAGATTCAGGCATCAACAACTTCTGGAAATATCCTTCAAATCTGGAGATTTTCAGGCATCAACAACTTCTGTAAATATCCTTCATATCTGGAGAGATTCAGGCATCAACAACTTCTGTAAATATCCTTCATATCCAGAGATATTCAGGCATCAACAACTTCTGGAAATATCCTTCATATCCAAAGATATTCAGGCATCAACAAATTCTGGAAATATCCTTCATATCCAGAGAGATTCAGGCATCAAGAACTTCTGGAAATATCCTTAAAATCTGGAGAGATTCTGGCATCAACAACTTCTGGAAATATCCTTCATATCCAGAGAGATTCAGGCATCAAGAACTTCTGGAAATGTCCTTCATATCTGGAGAGATTCAGGCATCTAGAACTTCTGGAAATATCCTTCATATCTGGAGAGATTCAGGCATCAAGAACTCCTGGAAATATCCCTCATATCTGGAGAGATTCAGTCATCAAGAACTCCTGGAAATATCCTTCAAATCTGGAGATATTCAGGCATCAACAACTTCTGGAAACATCCCTCATATCCAGAGAGATTCAGGCATCAACAACTCCTGGAAATATCTTTCATATCTGGAGAGATTCAGGCATCAATAACTTACGGAAACATCCTTCATATCCAGAGAGATTCAGGCATCAACAACTTCTGGAAATATCCTTCATATCTGGAGAGATTCAGGCATCAAGAACTTCTGGAAATATCCTTCATATCCAGAGAGATTCAGGCATCAAGAACATCTGGAAATATCCTTCAAATCGGGAGAGATTCAGGCATCAACAACTTCTGGAAATATCCTTCATATCCAGAGATATTCAGGCATCAAGAACTCCTGGAAATATCCTTCATATCTGGAGAGATTCAGGCATCAAGAACTTCTGGAAATATCCCTCATATCTGGAGAGATTCAGGCATCAAGAACTTATGGAGACATCCTTCATATCCAGAGAGATTCAGGCATCAAGAACTTCTGGAAATATCCTTCAAATCTGGAGATTTTCAGGCATCAACAACTTCTGGAAATATCCTTCATATCTGGAGAGATTCAGGCATCAAGAACTTCTGGAAACATCCTTCATATCCAGAGATATTCAGGCATCAACAACTTCTGGAAATATCCTTCATATCCAAAGATTTTCAGGCATCAACAACTTCTGGAAATATCCTTCATATCTGGAGAGATTCAGGCATCAAGAACTTCTGGAAACATCCTTCATATCCAGAGATATTCAGGCATCAACAACTTCTGGAAATATCCTTCATATCCAAAGATATTCAGGCATCAAGAACTTCTGGAAATATCCTTCAAATCTGGAGATATTCTGGCATCAACAACTTCTGGAAATATCCTTCATATCCAGAGACATTCAGGCATCAAGAACTTCTGGAAATATCCTTCAAATCTGGAGAGATTCAGGCATCAAGAACTTCTGGAAATATCCTTCAAATCTGGAGAGATTCAGGCATCAAGAACTTCTGGAAATATCCTTCAAATCTGGAGAGATTCAGGCATCAACAACTTCTGGAAATATCCTTCATATCCAGAGAGATTCAGGCATCAAGAACTCCTGGAAATATCCCTCATATCTGGAGAGATTCAGGCATCAAGAACTTCTGGAAATATCCCTCATATCTGGACAGATTCAGGCATCAAGAACTTCTGGAAATATCCTTCATATCTGGAGAGATTCAGGCATCAAGAACTTCTGGAAAAATCCTTCATATCTGGAGAGATTCAGGCATCAAGAACTTCTGGAAATATCCTTCAAATCTGGAGAGATTCAGGCATCAAGAACTTCTGGAAATATCCCTCATATCTGGAGAGATTCAGGCATCAAGAACTTCTGGAAATATCCCTCATATCTGGAGAGATTCAGGCATCAAGAACTTCTGGAAATATGCTTCATATCTGGAGAGATTCAGGCATCAAGAACTTCTGGAAATATCCTTCATATCTGGAGAGATTAAGGCATCAAGAACTTCTGGAAATATCCTTCAAATCTGGAGAGATTCAGGCATCAACAACTTCTGGAAATATCCTTCATATCCAGAGAGATTCAGGCATCAAGAACTTCTGGAAATATCCCTCATATCTGGAGAGATTCAGGCATCAACAACTTCTGGAAATATCCTTCATATCCAGAGAGATTCAGGCATCAAGAACTTCTGGAAATATCCTTCAAATCTGGAGAGATTCAGGCATCAAGAACTTATGGAGACATCCTTCATATCCAGAGAGATTCAGGCATCAAGAACTTCTGGAAATATCCTTCAAATCTGGAGAGATTCAGGCATCAACAACTTCTGGAAATATCCTTCAAATCTGGAGATTTTCAGGCATCAACAACTTCTGTAAATATCCTTCATATCTGGAGAGATTCAGGCATCAACAACTTCTGTAAATATCCTTCATATCCAGAGATATTCAGGCATCAACAACTTCTGGAAATATCCTTCATATCCAAAGATATTCAGGCATCAACAACTTCTGGAAATATCCTTCATATCCAGAGAGATTCAGGCATCAAGAACTTCTGGAAATATCCTTCAAATCTGGAGAGATTCTGGCATCAACAACTTCTAGAAATATCCTTCATATCCAGAGACATTCAGGCATCAAGAACTTCTGGAAATATCCTTCATATCCAGAGACATTCAGGCATCAAGAACTTCTGGAAATATCCTTCAAATCTGGAGAGATTCAGGCATCAAGAACTTCTGGAAATATCCTTCAAATCTGGAGAGATTCAGGCATCAACAACTTCTGTAAATATCCTTCAAATCTGGAGAGATTCAGGCATCAAGAACTTCTGGAAATATCCTTCAAATCTGGAGAGATTCAGGCATCAACAACTTCTGGAAATATCCTTCATATCTGGAGAGATTCAGGCATTAACAACTTCTGGAAATATCCTTCATATCCAGAGAGATTCAGGCATCAACAACTTCTGGAAATATCCCTCATATCTGGAGAGATTCAGGCATCAAGAACTTCTGGAAATATCCCTCATATCTGGAGAGATTCAGGCATCAAGAACTTCTGGAAATATCCTTCATATCTGGAGAGATTCAGGCATCAACAACTTCTGGAAATATCCTTCATATCCAGAGAGATTCAGGCATCAAGAACTTCTGGAAATATCCTTCAAATCTGGAGATATTCAGGCCTCAAGAACTTCTGAAAATATCCTTCATATCTGGAGAGATTCAGGCATCAACAACTTCTGGAAATATCCTTCATATCCAGAGAGATTCAGGCATCAAGAACTTCTGGAAATATCCCTCATATCTGGAGAGATTCAGGCCTCAAGAACTTCTGAAAATATCCTTCATATCCAGAGAGATTCAGGCATCAACAACTTCTGGAAATATCCTTCAAATCTGGAGAGATTCAGGCATCAACAACTTCTGGAAATATCCTTCATATCCAGAGAGATTCAGGCATCAAGAACTTCTGGAAATATCCTTCAAATCTGGAGAGATTCAGGCATCAAGAACTTCTGGAAATATCCTTCAAATCTGGAGAGATTCAGGCATCAACAACTTCTGGAAATATCCTTCATATCCAGAGAGATTCAGGCCTCAAGAACTTCTGGAAATATCCTTCATATCCAGAGAGATTCAGGCATCAACAACTTCTGGAAATATCCTTCATATCCAGAGAGAAAGTTGAGAGAAACATCATAAACAAAAAACAAATGCCCCATAAAGTTATGAAAACGTTACAGTCTGGGTCGTTCAGACTCCAGGAAATACTATGTTTCAGGACAAGTGCGTTTTTCATAACATCATCTGTCCTGAAAATATAATTACAAAATTTCATGCATGTGGTTAATATGTAGTTTATAGAAACATACCTTGGTTATTCATGCACGTTTCAGCGCTCTTCTCATCTTTATTAATATGCTAGACTTATTTGGCACATATTATATCGGTTAATAAGAACACGAAGATGGATTGTGAACGGGACAGAAATCAAATCCACTTCAGTTTAAAGTAGTTGCTAAATAGATTACAAATCACGGTAACACTTTACAATAAGGTTCATTAGTTAACATTAATAAAAGTTAAGTTTTAGTTAATAAAAATACAGCTGTTCGTTGTTAGTTCATGTTAGTTCACAGTGCATTAACTTATGTTA
The DNA here is from genome assembly GCF_029890125.1 of Rhinichthys klamathensis goyatoka. Taxonomy (NCBI): domain Eukaryota; kingdom Metazoa; phylum Chordata; class Actinopteri; order Cypriniformes; family Leuciscidae; genus Rhinichthys; species Rhinichthys klamathensis. The sequence goes on from NW_026606809.1 coordinate 168,156, forward strand.
ACAAATACAACCTTTGATTTTATTAATGTGTTATTAAATGTTAAAATTAATTTTAACTAAGATTAATAAATACTGTAGAAGTATTGTTCAGTCTTCTTTCATGTTAAGTAAGGTAGTTAACTAATGCTGTCGGTATCATTGCGTCCCTTTTACCTGCCCCGCGAGTTTCCACAACTTTTTATAACTACAGTGTACATTCATCCGAAGGCAAATGCCGTCTCTGCCTCTAGCACTATCTTTGATGTAGTGCAAAAACTACAGTCAATTTCACCTGATGCACCAAACTTCATATTGGGTGATTTTAATCATGTTTCCCTCAAAAAGACACTCATAAATTTCCAACAATATGTCTCTTGTCCAACCAGGCGGGATAAGACATTAGATCTATGTTATGGTTCGGTAAAGAACGCTTATAAATCACTCCCTCTACCCCCATTGGGCTCTGCTGACCATAACTGTGTACATTTACTTCCTACTTATAAAACTGTTTTGAAGAGAGAGAAAGCAAAGACAAAGGACACAAAGGACTGGAATGATGAATCTGTGCTCTGCCTGCAGGAATGTGATGACAGCACTAATTGGAATATGTTTAAACAGTCATGTGGTGATGACTGGGATAAACTTGCTGATGTAACATGCTCATATGCTGCCGTTTGTAGGGATATGATCATTCCCTGCAAGCAAGTTAAATCTACCCTAATAATAAACCATGGGTGACCAAATCTGTTAAGCTCAGCACACAGAAAAAGAAACTTGCTTTTAAACAGGGAATAGCCTCAGACATGCATATAGCTACCAAAGAACTGAAAATAGAAATATTAAAAGCAAAGCAGAATTATAAATCCGAATTAGAGAGCAAGATGGCTGCAAATAATCTTGGCTCAGTCTGGTCTAGCATGAAAACTATAGCAGGCCTACGGAATCCAAAGACCAGCAGTCGGGTCAACCTAGATGGTTTTAACTCTGATACTGAGCTTGCCAATGCTCTCAACCAATTTTATAACCGCTTTGATACATTTGATTTAAGTAATGAAACTCAGGAACTGAGAAATAAACTTGAAGATAATCAGCACTTGTAATAGACCAAAAAAGAGTGGAAAAAGCATTCCGCTCAGTTAAAGTAAATAAGAGTCATGGACCTGACAATATATGTGGTCGCTTACTTAAATCCTGTGCAAAAGAACTGAGTCCTGTGTTCCACTTCATTTTTAATAAGTCCTTACAGACGCAGCATGTACCCAAGGTCTGGAAGGATGCTGTGGTAGTTCCTGTCCCCAAAACCAGTTGCCCCAAAATCTGTAATGATTTTAGACCGATTGCTCTCACGTCGATTTTAATGAAAATTTTTTTTAGAAAAATTGGTAAGGTCAGAAATCCTACTGAAAACTGAGCAAACACTTGATCCCGTGCAGTTTGCTTATAGGCCACATAGAGGAGTAGAAGATGCCACAGTTACCTTGCTTAACCTACTTGTTAAACATTTGGAAGGAATTGGGTCTCACGCGAGACTTTGTTTGTTGATTTCTCGTCTGCTTTTAATACAATACAACCACATATTTTAATCAGTAGGTTAGTAGATCAATTCAACCTGAGTAACAATCTTGTGGGTTGGGTTTTCGACTTTTAACTGACAGGACACAAAGAGTTAAGGTAAATGGAACACTGTCAGACCAAGTCTCCTCCTCAACTGTATCCCCTCAAGGATGTGTGCTTTCACCCCTTTAGTTTATCCTCTACACAAACATGTGTCAGAGTAGGTATGAAATAGGACTATTTTAAAATATGCAGATGATTCTGTTATTGTTAGTAGGCTTCAGGGCAATGAGACCTGTCACGGCCCGGTCATTGATGACTTTGTCATGTGGTGTGAGGAGTCCTACCTTCAATTAAACATAGCTAAGACAAAAGATATGATTATTGATTTTAGAAGAAATGCCCATATGCATGAAGTCACATCCATCAAAGGTCAGACTGTGGAATGTACCCAATCCTACAAATACCTTGGGACAATTATTGACTCAAAAATGAACTTTGAAGCAAATTGTGAAGCTGTGTGCAAAAAGGGGCACCAGCGGTTGTTTTCTTTGAGGAAACTGTCTTATTTTAACATTGACAAAACGTCTCAGGTTACGACTGTAACCGTAGTTCCCTGAGAAAGGGAACGAGACGATGCGTCACTTGACGCCTTGGGAACGCCCCCAGCGTGCATGCGTCTGAGCATCAATGTCAACTAGTCCAATGGAAAGAATGAGCGTCACGGGCGGGTGACGTCATGACCAGGAAGGGATAAAGGCTCACCCGGTGAAACGCGGCATTAGCTTCAAAAAGTCGAAGCAAGCCGATCACAGGGAAGCAGGAAGTATGGCAGGGTGACGCATCGTCTCGTTCCCTTTCTCAGGGAACTACGGTTACAGTCGTAACCTGAGACGTTCCCTTTCGAGGGAACTCTCGATGCGTCACTTGACGCCTTGGGAAGGAGAATACCCAAAACGCCAGAATTCCAAGTACCTGAGTGTCAGTCTGTTGAAACTAAGCACTAAGCACCTGAGAACCTGGGGCAGCATCCAGGTCTAAGCTGTAAAACCTAACGAATGTGAGCGGTGAGGACCAGCCTGCCGCATCACAAACGTCTTGAAGAGAAACTCCAAATAGTAAGGCTTTAGAGGCCGCCATACCCCTCGTAGAATGAGCTCTGACCGCCAAAGGACACGGCAGGTCAGAGTACTCGTATGCAAGTGAAATAGCCTCAACTATCCACTTACTAACCGTCTGTTTAGAAGCAGGAAGACCCTTCTTAGGTGATCCAAAGCAAAAAAATAACTGGTCGGACTTCCTCATTGACGATGTCCGATGAACATAAGTATCCAGTGCTCGCACTGGACACAAGAGGTTCAGCCTTTCCTGGTCCGCAGATGTAAAAGGAGGAGGACAGAAAGCCTGCAGCACAATAGGCCTCGGAGTCAAGGTCGGCACCTTAGGGACGTATCCCTGTTTTGGATATAAGAATGCCTTGACCATCCCCGGTGCAAACTCAAGGCAAGTGGGGGAAACCGAAAGGGCCTGAAGGTCTCCAACTCTCTTAAGGGACGAAATAGCTAGCAGAAAGATAGTCTTAAAGGTAAGAAACTTCTCTGAAACCGAATCTAAGGGCTCGAATGGAGCCCTAGACAGGCCTTCTAGTACTAAAGCAAGATCCCAAGCTGGCACCCTAGTGCGAGTTGCAGGCCTTAGCCTCAAAGTGCCACGAAGGAAACGTGTAATCAGGGGGTCTCGACCCAACGATGTACCCCCCACCAGGGCGTGGTAAGCCGCAATGGCCGCCACGTAGACCTTGAGCGTGGAAGGACATAGACCTGACGTAAAGCGCTCCTGCAGGAACTCGAGTACTGTGTTCACAGAACAGTTAACTGGATCCCACTGATGTCGGTGACACCATACAGAAAAAACTCTCCATTTAAGCGCATATAGTTTCCTAGTAGCTGGAGCTCTGGAGCTTAGAATGGTCTCAGCAGCCTCAGCTGAGAGACCACTCTCTATGAGTTGGGCCCCCTCAGAGGCCAAACCCACAGGTTCCAAATTTCTGGTCGAGGGTGAAATATTGTGCCCCCGGCCTGAGACAGAAGGTCTCTCCTGATCGGGATCTCCAAGGGAGGACCGTCTAAGAGATGGATCAGGTCCGCAAACCAGATCCGACTCGGCCAGCGTGGTGCTACCAGCAGTAGGCTTATTCCGTACTGGCGGACTCGTTCCAGAACTCCTGGGAGCAGAGCAACAGGGGGAAATGCGTACAGACGTAGCCTCGGCCACGTCTGCACCATAGCATCCAGCCCCAGGGGGGCTGGGTGAGTAAGGGAGAACCAAAGTGGACAGTGCGTCGTATGCTGAGACGCAAACAGATCCACCTCTGCTTGGCCGTAAAACTCCCAAATTTTCTCCACCGCCTCGGGGTGGAGTCTCCAGTCCCCTGGCCTCAGCTCCTGCCTCGACAGGATGTCTGCCCCAATATTCTGGTCCCCAGGAATATACACTGCCCTCAGGGAGAGTACCTTCCCCAGAGACTACAGGAGGATCTGGTGTGCCAGCTTGCAAAGCGGACGCGACCGCAGACCCCCCTGACGGTTCAGATATAAGACCACCGATGTGTTGTCTGTACGGACGAGCACATGATGGCCCCTCAGGTCTGGGAGGAATTGCTTCAACGCATTGAAGACGGCCATCATCTCCAGGCAATTTATGTGCCAAGAAAGATGATGACTCCTCCACCGACCCTGAACCGAGCGGCCTTCCATTACCGCTCCCCAGCCGGTGAGGGAAGCATCTGTCGAGATCGTAACTCGATGGCAGAGAGCTCCCAACACCGGACCCTGGGTTAAGAACCAGTGTTTTCTCCATATAACCAAGGCACGAAGGCATCGCCGCGTGATCTTGATCATACGAAGTGGGTTTCCCCTCGGGGAGAACCCTCTGGTCCTGAGCCACCACTGCAAAGGTCTCATGTACAGCAGGCCAAAAGGAATCACGTTGGACGCTGCCGCCAAGAGACCCAACAGTCTCTCGAACTGTTTCACAGTGCGTGACTGGCCTAGCTTTAGCTCTTTGGTGGCTGTCAGGATAGCAGCTACACGAACGGGCGATAGAGTGGCCCGCATCGTCACTGAATCCCATACCACACCAAGGAAAGTGGTTCTCTGTACTGGAGAAAGCACACTTTTCTTGGCATTGAGCCTCAACCCCAACATCTGCATATGAGCGAGAACGACACCTCGGTGCCGAACCGCCAACTGCTCTGATTCCGCTAGAATCAGCCAGTCGTCGATGTAGTTCAGAATACGTATGCCCTGAAGCCTGAGAGGGGCTAGAGCTGCATCCACGCATTTCGTGAACGTGCGGGGTGATAAAGCTAGACCGAAAGGAAGAACCCGATATTGGTATTCTTTGCCCCCGAAAGAAAACCTTAGGAACTTCCTGTGCTGAGGGAGGATGGAGACATGGAAGTAAGCGTCCTTCAGATCTATCGTGACAAACCAGTCCTCGGATCTGATTTGAGTCACGATCTGCTTGAGTGTCAGCATCTTGAACTTGAGTTTCTGTACTGAACGATTTAACAGACGAAGATCTAAAATGGGACGCAACCCTCCATCCTTTTTTGGAACAATGAAATAACGGCTGTAAAAACCCGTCTCTCTGTCGGGTGAGTACACCTGTTCTATAGCTTCCTTTGCTAACAGGGCCTTTACCTCTTGCTCCATTACCAGAGCCTGCTCGGGATGCACCACTGTGGGCAGCACCCCGTTGTAACGAGGAGGACGAGAACCAAACTGGATTCTGTATCCTTTCTCTACAATCTGCAGGACCCAACGAGAAATATTCGGCAGAAGCTTCCACGCTGCCAGAAAATTTACTAAGGGAACCAGCCTCTCGAGGCTGGTCTCTGGTGTTATCGAGACGGCTAATTCCGGAGCCTGAAACATAATGGCAGGAACTACCTGAACTGGCCGCTCTAAGGCCCCCCTCAGAGGGCGCGAAACCGATGCTGTGCCGCAGCATAGCATCAGCGACTCGCTGGAGACCGCTGCGCCCTGAAGCACCAAGGGTGGCAGGGTTGGCAGAACGGTCTCGTGAGGACCCCGAAATGGAACGGGCACCGTATAATGAGGTGTACACCGCTCCACTTCGGTCGGGGCTGTCCTCACAGGCCTGATGCATGAACATCAGGACCTTTTTTTTTTGAACCGAAGCCTTCTTCGCCTGAAGAACGGTCCTCAGATCCGGCTTCGACTTAGAAGACTTCGGTTGAGAGGGTTGCGTCCGTCTCCAGTCTCTACGTGGAGGTGCACGAGACGCAACACTCTCTTTCTGATGCACACGATATGATGAGCTCGACGGCTGGGGCTGCTCACGCCCAGCAGCCCCAGGGGGCTGGACCCGGCGAGGGATAAACTTTTTAAAAACGTCAGCTTGTTTCTTTGACTCCTGAAATCTCTCGACGACCGCGTGGACTGCGTCGCCGAAGAGACCAGAAGGTTCAAGCGGAGCATCTAATAAAAAAGCTCGATCTTTTTCTTTAATTTCAGACAGATTTAACCATAAATGTCTCTCAGTAGCTACCAAGGCTGCCATAGACCGCCCAATTGCTCTGGCGGTCTCCTTAGTAGCCCTGAGAGAAAGATCGGTAGCCCGACGAAGTTCACGAATATCGTCATGACTGACTCCCTCACTACTATCCAGATCCCCCAGCAGGTCAGCTTGATAAGCCTGGAGCACTGCCATAGTATGCAGACATGCTCCAGCTTGACCTGCTGCCGTATAAGCTTTACCCACTAACACCGAAGTGGCTTTGAGCGGTCTAGTGGGCAAAGCCGAGGCTTTCAGAGACGATGCGGGACCAGGGGAAAGATAACTGGCTAAATTCTCTTCCGCCTGGGGCATCGCCTCATAACCATACTCTTTCAGCCCTCTTATTCTCGAATAAGTGTTAACTTGAGGGCTGAAAAGACGTGATGAGTAAGGTTTATTCCACGATTTAGATATTTCATTGTGCAAATCGGGAAAAAATGGAAGCCCTCGTGGTGGAGATAATGTGGTGGAAGATAAAAAGCGCTCATCTAATTTGCTTTTAGGACGAGCGCCCTTCTTCTCAGATGGCCATTCAATATTTAATTTCTCTACAGCCCGCGACATAACATCCACCAGCTCATCATATGCTGGGGAAATAAATTGTGAATCTCTTTCCCCCATGTGTGTGCTTTCACTCTCCAAACTCATCGCATCAACCTCCTCGGAGGAAGAGCAATAAAGTAATGGAGGGCTCTCTCCCCGGGCGGAAGAAACCGCAGAGCGTGCTTCCGACACCGGGGGGAGAGCGTTGGATCTCTCGGGTAAGGAAGGAGAAAGAGCCCTCGGACCCGTCTCCAACCCCTCCGAAAGTTCCTTTTGCGATCCCCAGGAATGCAATCTCCGCGCTGCCTCAGCAGACGCGGGTCCTGATCCCTGTGGATCGCGAGCCTGCCCACTCTCTTTATCAAAGAGTGACAGGCGAGAGCGGAGCATGCGAAGCGGTAACATCTCACAATGCTGGCACTCAGCCCCCTCGAAGGCTAAGACCGCATGCTCCACTCCCAAACAAACGACACAAAGCTCGTGTGTGTCCCCACCCGTTAAATAACGCGGGCAGGGAGAAGCACACTGTTTGTACACTTGTTTAGTTTCCATCCTTTTCCGCAACAGACAACAGTAAATAGACAGAGACAAAATGACACAGATCGCTTTTGCTGAGACACAGAAGCTAATGCCGCGTTTCACCGGGTGAGCCTTTATCCCTTCCTGGTCATGACGTCACCCGCCCGTGACGCTCATTCTTTCCATTGGACTAGTTGACATTGATGCTCAGACGCATGCACGCTGGGGGCGTTCCCAAGGCGTCAAGTGACGCATCGAGAGTTCCCTCGAAAGGGAACCATGATGGTCTTATTCTATCGTGCTTTTATTGAATCAATTTTATCTTTTTCTCTGGTGTCATGGTTTGGAAATCTATCCTTAAAGAATAGAAATTCCCTAAATCAAATTGTTAAATGGTCTAGTATGCTGATTGGTGTGTCACAGTTTAGTCCAGTGTCCCTGTACACCAGACAGTTACAGCGGATAACTGGCTCAATTTTAAATGATGATGCCCATCCTCCAGACGAAGGTATATAGTCCCAAAGTGCAGAACAAAGCGGTCTAAAAATAGCTTTGTTCCAGCAGCCATCAATCAGAGGAACAAAATGCACAGATGACACAGAAGCTATGTTTTATTTATTTTTATTTTTTTAATCTTTTTTATTTTATTGTTGTCAAATGTGTATTGTCTGTGTTTGTCGTAAAAATTGTGTGGATAACTCTGACACTGCAAAACACATCTACCTACGGGTACAAATAAAGGAACCTGAACCTGAACCTTATTGTAAAGTGTTACTGTTATTCATAAATGTTCTCTAAACTTTCAAAACATCCAGTTTTCTTTTTAGATATATCAATGTTAATGGAACATTCCTATTTATAATGCAATTATAATGGGAAACAAGTAGTTGCATTAAAAAAAACATTAATGCATTCCCTGAACGATGTATAAATAATGGTTTTTGTGCTATATTTTGAGAACATTATTAAAGGCCAGTTAACGAAACGTTAGTTTATAACCTTGAGAGAACATTAGCGGGGCCCCTTTTGGAACCTTTATTTTTCAAGTGTATCACGTCTTTATTCAAGATATTGTTGCATGTATTAATAACTGTGTCATTACACTCATAGATAGACACTGTCTCAGATGATTTTACACAGTTATCAGCCAAAGTGACTCTTATTATATTCATTATGAGTTCATGCATTGACTGGGAATCAAACCCATGACGGATCTTCAGCTTCTGATCGTCAAACTCAAGAAGCCTTCAGACTGAAATATCCCAAACATGTCTGGAGTTATTATTGTGCATATTTCATAACCGCCACAGGAGGGAGCTGTAACCTGCCCTCTCAGCGCACTGAGGATGAGGATGAGGATGAAGATGCTCACATACTGCGGTGTTCTCCATGGCATCGAGGGTTTATTAAGAGGAATATTGTCAGCATTAATATTTAATTTATATTAGTGTGAGAAAAAACTAAGCATTGCAAAATCACAGTCTGACAGTGACATTTACTGGAGAAGCAAAACGCCTGAAGATATCAAGACTTGTTGATATTAAGACACTGAGTCCAAAGTGTGCCAGTAACACAACACAGCACCGCCAAACATATACACCGCTTTCTGTGTCGTTTCTGAGGAAGTGAGAACAACACAAGTGTAAAAAAAAACCCAAAAGTACAATAGTTATCACATTTGTATTAATATGTGTTTTGATGGGTGGTTGTAATGCCCTGTATGAGCAAAGTAAGTTTCAGTTGTTTATGGGGAAAAGAAAATCAGAGACTCAGTGTTCATAAACGCTCCATAAACTGTTGCCTTCGGCTTTTGGCTTGCTTAGTTGGGGACATTTTTATATATTTATATTTATTTATTCAGCAATATTATTGATCTCCTGCATTGACAGCATTATATGAGAACTGAACTGAGCTGGACGATGACATCAGGGTTTACTCTAGAATGGCTATATATATATATATATATATATATATATATATATATATGAACTAAATTAATAACTTTTTTTACCACAGAAATGAACCATCACTGATCTTCCTGAAGCTGGACTGTGACGCTATTCTCTTCTGGAAACAAACATTGTTGCATTATTGTCCTGTTATCTCTGTAAAGCTGCTTTTAACACTCTGTAGTCTGTACTGTATAAAGCGCTGTAGAAATAAAGCTTGACTGTCGAGTGTTGAGTCAGATTATGAACATCAGTCCTCAGTGGAAACAAGTTCATCAATATATATTCTAAATGTGCAAAACAAAGTTGTCTTGCACAGGTTCAGGATTCAGATCCGTCTGAAGTCACTCAGAAATCAAACACTAGATGTGTGTGTGTGTGTGTGTGTGTGTGTGTGACAGACTCGTGAGCCGCGCGCGCGTGCGTTTGGACTCGCTGTGTGTCGCGCGCGCTCCTGCGGGGGTCCGAGATGCTCAAATCACATTATTTACCCTGTGTGGGGGAGAGTGAGGGGCTGGGGGAAGGTAAAGCCACACACACAGAGAGAGAGAGAGAGAGAGAGAGAGAGAGAGAGAGAGAGAGAGAGAGAGAGAGAGAGAGAGAGAGAGAGAGAGAGAGAGAGAGAGAGAGAGAGAGAGAGAGAGGGAACTCACTCAGTGAGCGACAGAACCCGCGGAGGAAGCGGGTGTTTTACTGACGCGCGTCATTCGGCGAGTTTGAGGAGAAAATCGAAGAGGATCTTCTAAACTACAAACTTTAGAGAGTTGAGTGTGTGTGTGATCAGGATGTGTGTGTGAAGGGATTCCCAGTGTGGCTCACGAGTGTGTGACAGGCTGGTCTTCTCATGGATCTGCGGAGGTCCTCCTCGGCTGTGGATGGGTGACTCGGGTCTCCTCCGGGATGAGGAGCACAGCCCGGCCTCCGTCCGTCGCGCGCGTTACTGTGAGCGGCAGCGGTGAACGCTGAGTTGGCGAGTGATGATGATGATGATGATGAAGGTTAGTTTGAGCGCTCTTCTGCAGAGCTGTCTGATGATGATGATGGTGATGGTGATGATGGTGAGATGTGGCCAGCTTCACCTCAGAGACTCCGGCGACTGCGAGACACACACCAGAGTAAGTGTTTACACTGATAACGGCATGTATTAGAGATTATACATTTATTCTGCAGATCATGAACAGTCAAAGGAGAAATATTAATATACTTGTTTAATATTAAACAATATTTAACATTCAATCAGTTCATGTTATGCAACTGTACCATATTTACACACACTCTCTCTCTCTCTCTCTCTCTCTCTCTCTCTCTCTCTCTCTCTCTCTCTCTCTCTCTCTCTCTCTCTCTCTCTCTCTCTCTCTCTCTCAGACACACACACACACACACACACACTCTCTCTCTCTCTCTCTCTCTCTCTCTCTCTCTCTCTCTCTCTCTCTCTCTCTCTCTCTCTCTCTCTCTCTCTCTCTCACACACACACACACACACACACACACACACACACACACACACACGTAACGCTCTTTGGCTGAGATGTTTGTGTTGTGCACTACATGTCCCTCATCTCATCACACAGAGGATCAGAGATATCGCTCTCGCTTCATTGAGATTTACTTTGAGATAACACTCAAAACTTCTGCTTTATTGACAGTTTTTAGTGAAACTGTGTTTCTCTTGAATATGTAACTTTTAGTTTCTGCAGTCAGTCAGAAAAGAGAGAGAATGTGAAAGTTTAAAGTGTATCGCCATCCAGTGTTGGACTAATTAGTTATTAATTGTCAATTGAAGACACTGTGAACTTCTGAATAAACATCCAGATCACAGTCACTCCCTCCATCTGACGGCGGTATCATAATCATAAATGTTTCTTGAGCATCAGATCATCATATTAGAGTGATTTCTGAAGGATCATGTGACACTGAAGACTGGACTAAAAAAATCTACTTTTATAATATTCAAATTATTTTTATATTATATTATAGTTTGGGGTCAGTTAGATTTATTTGGAAGAATTTAATACTTTTATTCCTCAAGGACGCATTAAACTGATCAAAAGTGACAGTAAAGACATTTATAATGTTACAAAAGATTATATTTCAAATAAATGCTGTTCTTTTGAACTTTTTATTCATCAAAGAATGCTGAAAAATAAAACGTAACAGTTTCCACAGAATTATGAATCAGCAGAACTGATCATGTTGAACAGTATTTTATTGAGTTTAAATGAACTAAATCAATAACGTTTTTACAACAAAACTGAAGCGTCACTGAACTGACTTAAGCTGGACTGAGACGCAAACATTATTCTCCTGTTATCTCTGTAAAGCTGCTTTGATACAATATACTGTATATTGCTGTATAAATAAAGGTGACTTGAGTTTTTTTATTATTATTAATTTGAATTAGATATTTATACATATATATAATATATATTAGATATTGTTTTATTTTAAAATGATTTATTAATTTTAATTTGCTTTTATGATTTAATTTTTAGTGGGTTATTTTAATTGTGTTTATTTTAAAACGATTGGTAACACTTTACTTGAAGGGGTGTGCATAAGACTGACATGAATCCTTAATAATCATGACATGACACATGTAAAGGAGGGTTTATGCATGTTTATGACAACTGTCATTAAGTGTCATTCGCTCAATTATGACATTTCTAATGCAAATATGACATTGTTTGAGATGTCTTTGTCATGACAACTTGACAT